>NC_080727.1:12692500-12992500 GCF_019097595.1 Hemibagrus wyckioides
GTGGACTATATCTGTACAAACCTTGGCAGTAGTATTTGACCTTAAAGTATAGTAGATTAATATTTTTCATGAGGGATGCCAGTCCTTCAGTCTAACCCAGTCTGTATGGCTGTCTAGAACTTTTATTATTGTTTTGCCAGGCCTGCACTGCGTAATTCGATCGCGTTATTCATAGCATCTCTTAAAATGTCTCCCCACTAACGTAGCGTGACATTATTGTTTGCTGGAGATAAATGGATTAACAGATAGCCCACTGCTGGGAAATTGAGCATCTATATTTGCACTGGATGCGATAAACAGAGGGCAGGGTCCTGGGATTTGCTTCTGTTTGCCCTGAGTTTGCAGTCAGCTCATACCTTTTGCGAGGTGTGTGCACTGAAAATGGCCCTTTTATCCATAGACTGGGGAAAAAAGTAGGGGGGGAAAAAGCAGAGAAAGCAGGAGGCCTGGCTATGAGCAGTGCAAGGTAAAGCAGCCTGTCGTTGTCAGCAGGAGCATGCTGAGCTAATTTTACTCAAAAAGACTCTGGTATTCATCCGAAACGGAAATCCAGAGAAAAGTCAACTGAAAAATAACACCATAGCTCAATCTGTGGGCCGTGGCCCAAGTGGAAATTGAAATGAGAGACTTGGTGCCCTGAAATGGTGAGAAATCATGCACTCTTTGTGTGAAATGAATTCAGGCTTCCTCTGCAAAGCTATTTAATTTCGCAGTATTAATCATACACCCCGGCTCAGCCTCCACGTGCCAGCACAAACAGAAAGGAATTAGCAGGAGGAAGGAAACGGGTCGCTAGGATCTTCAGCTGAATTGGATTTTGGGAGCCTAATCCTGTTGCCACAGATGCTTGTGCTAGGGTTAGAATGCTTAAGTAAAGACTAGACATTATAAATTACATTCATGCTATGAACAGAAAGCATCTTAGCACCAAAATAACAGTAAATATATAGCTGCTAACAGCAGTCGATGAGGTCTGAGACCATAACATCCCATTCAAATTTTATGAAGACAGCTCAGGGTAAATCCGGTGGATGTCTGCTGAAAGTTGATCGATCAGCACGCTTAAAATGCAGTGTAGCAAATTTCAGCTTGAAGTGCTTGGGCTCCTAATAATATTAATAGCTAGCTGGCTATCCACTATTGTGCAACAGGTGCTAAGGTAAAGTACAGTGGAACATAAAGCCAGGTACAGCCTTTTTTTCAAACAGAGTAGAGTGCAAATTTACATTTCTGGCAGATGTCCTTATCCACAGCAACTTACAATTTATCTCATTATATACAACTGAGGGTTAAGGGCCTTGCTCAAGGGCCCAGCAGTGCCAGCTCGTGAACCTAGGCTTCAAACTCACAACCTTTTGACCAGTAGTCCAACACCTTAACCACTAAGGTACCAGTTTATCTCTGTGCCTTTCAAGACAGCAAGAAACAATCTTAATTACCTCTCTGCTTCATGGGTGAGGGACAAATCTGCCAACCCTATAGAGGACTAACACATAGTCCCACCCATTTTGTGTAAAAATGCAGAATCCAGTCAAATTTATACAGTATAACCCAGTCCCAATGTTCTACTGATCAATTCAAGCTGACTGAATGACACATACATTGTCTTTAATCTTATATTCAATTTTTAACCATTTTCTGCTAAAACAGTACCAAAAAAGTCGCATCTCTAATAAATACATTTACCTGATTCTAACGCTCTACATCTGTTTGTGATGCCGAACATACACTGATTGATTTTATTTCACATTTCACAGAAAACAAGTACGCCACATCAGTGCACCTTTCAAATCAACAGACATGTAAAGATCCAGTAATTTCATCTATACTTTCCCTCTGACTAGAGTGACCTTTCCCTCTGACTAGAGTTTGAAAAGGGTGCTATAATAATTAAACATATTATTCATGTTATTCCTTATATATATCACCTTGTGAAGCTGAGAAGAAGATCAGCGGAAACTCAGACTGGACCGAGGGCATGTTAAAACATTCCAATCTGCAGTCCTTGTGAGCTTCACCTCACTGACACAAATAAAGGTTTCATAAAATCCTTTCTTTTCTCAGCTCTCACTGACCCTTTCCAACCGTGACAGACTCAGGAAATGTCATTTCTGCCGTGCAGGTCCTGCTTTTCTAATGTTATGAGTCACGGTTCACACTGGGTGTCACTGGACACTCGTCCCCTGGTGAGAACTGGCACCATCTCATACAAATGTGCAATAACTCTGCTTCATGGATTCGATGCCGACTCGAACACATGGAAAATAATGATCTGTTACTGGCTAATGATGTTATTTAACAACTGTGCAAGTAGAGAATTAAAAATGTATTACAAATCTTCCCTAGTGGGATATAGTCTGTATTTGCAGTGATTAGTATAACTAATGCATTTCTGCTCCTTACATTCCACACCTACTCCACAGAGAACCTCAGCTCGGTCTCTATTCATCAGTTCAGAATTCTGAATACAGTGTGTTCATGCTGAGAAATGTGAACCAATGTAGCAAGAATACACAAACAATGCTTAATATCTGGAAAATAAAATCTGGTCTTTTTTGCCTGTTCATCATGTACTATGAAACAGAAGGGGTGGGGCTTACACCAGGGCTGATGTTTAATGAAAATGGTGCGATGATTCTGGATGTCATCTTACATAATAATCTCTGTGAACCTTCTATTATAACTATTATTTATATTTAGTTTATGTGTAGCTAATATAGCCCAGTGACAGCCATGTTAAGTAAGAAATGAAACACAAAGAGGTGGAGTGATGGGGCTAGATGCAAAGCAATATTATTGTTATCAGACCGATGTTGATTATTTTCTTATAAGGGCATATCCTGAAGAATTTTATTCCTATTATACCAATATACATTACATTATTTTAGATTTTATGTATTCTTCTTCTTCTTCTTCTTCATGTTCTTCTTCTTCTCTACTAGCATATAATGGGTACGTTTGTATGAGAGAGAAAGAGAGAGATTCATGACCAGCTCCCTTTATCAGCCCCTTGCCTGTATCTAGCCATCTTTATTCCTGAAAATTATTCGACATTGACCTGATTTGAGTCTTGAGCCGAAGTTTTGCAAAAAAAAGGGCTTTGTGAAAATAACTAATACAAAAAGCATTTTAGAAGCCATTACTAATCTGTATGAGTGTATGTGACTCAATATATATTGCTATCCACCAGGACTGAAAGAGTGAGGCGAAGTGATTAATCAGTGATTCATCAAGTCTTCCTGACGAGTGGCCACGTTGATGCAGCTTTAATAAGTGCGCAGTGTGCAGGCCATGGGAAAAGAGCCAGCCCTAATGCTGCAATTTGCAGACTGTGGCTCCTCGGACGTGAGGAGCAATAAAGTATGCTGACGATAAAAATGACACAATTACCAGAGCACTCCTGATGCCTAATTGCATCTGAAGGCGTTTTATCTCTTCCTTGACGTTTCTTGGTGAACTCCTAAGGTTTAATAAAAGCCTATTGGGGCAAACACGTCTCAGCATGGCCAGTCTGTCCGGGCAAAAAACGGGAAAGGAACGGTGAACCAATTTATCTCCTCGCTAAAGTATGTTGGGGTTATTCGGTACAAGCCTCACATTTTCAAGCACAACTGATGCGTCCTTTATAGCAGGCTATTAGCGCTCTGACATTTTGTCCATCATCATAACGCAGGCAAGTGATTTAATAGCGCTTGAATATATGAGCTAAAAGCTTTGATCCACTACATGGATGCAGCTCCATCATCATCATCATCATCATCATCTGGACCTGCCTTATGATTATAGTGCTTTGTCTAAATGCTACAGCTTTGGGCTTAAATACAATGTCTGCATATAGTCTGGTTGCTTTTAGTTGAACACGATTCAAAGATAACCTAGAAAAAAAAAATCTAGGTAACATTTCTGTTATTTAATACACAGAGAAAGATGTTGGAACTTTTATGGAAGGAGTCTCCTGTATCAGCACTTTGTAACAGTCTTGAAAAGTCTTCACAAGCACCGAGTTTAGGTTTGGCAGTTTGATTACTCTACTTACTCGTACACACTCGTTTGGTGACAGTTTCCCTGCCATAATGTACATCATAACAGAAACAAGCTTGTCTAAGGCGAAATTGCTTTAAGAAGTCCTGTTATATGAATTGAAGTGAATTGATTATATTAAACAATAATAATCACGACACTGATTAAATGTCTATAACTTACACCACACAATGTTTTATTCCTTACAAGCAGGTCTAATGTAATACACAGCAGTAGGATAAAAGTGCATGTGCTCATTGTAACTGTATCTCTAAATATATTTTCCTTTAGGTATTATTTTTTTTCCTTCAAAGTGGAGCAGCACTAATCTCTGTTACCCCATTTACAGGCTGGCCCTGATGATCACGTCAAGTGTGCGAATTCAGTGAGATTTTCACTCATATGCTTTGTAGCAGCTGGAAATTTGCCAACGCCAGAGTGCCACGTTATTATAACAGAACTCAGCCTGAGTTATAGCTCACTGCAGAATACGGCATGAATATTGTATTTTCTAGCGTTTATAGTCAGGGACCACGTCTGTGTGTTGTCTGTTCTTGAGAGAGAATATATGCTACACATCTGGTGTAAAAGGCCAGATTTATTACCATCGCAGCGCTGTATAATGTGTTTACGGTGTCTGGTGTATAGATTCCCTTATCTTTCCCAAGTACAGTGTTTTTGTTCTGACAGAAGAGAAGCTGCAAATCACAGGTTTATATTAATGTGCTCCATCTAATATGTTATCGTTTCTATAGTAACAGCTATTCACAAACACTCCACTTGAACAGATTTTAGAAATGTGATAACTGTAAATAACATATCTTTGGGCATTCTAAAAAAAACTGGGGTTCATTTTTCTGTCCAGAAGTAATTAATGAAAATTCTGCAAAACCTGAGTTTATGTGAAAGACTTTATTGTGCATGAAACATATGGCTATAAAAAAGACTACTGCAAACACAGCAACATACACACTGGACTGAAACACAGGAACTTATACCGGAGTGTTCATCAGGGTGAAACGAGACAAAGGAGAGGGTGACTGGGACATGTGATGTTCTGGGGCTGATAGGAATTGTAGTCAACCATGACACAAATAAGACAGAAATTCAATTAAAGAAAAGAAAAAAAAAAGCCACAGTATAAGAGGAAGACCGGCTTGACTGTGCATATGGTATCTATAAGCCAACATGCTGCAGTGGCTCAGCTGTCATTAGGCTATTGGAAGATTTAGCAGACACCACACTGAGGAGGGAAGAGCTGTAAGATTTTTTTTATTATTTTTTTTTTCAGTGGATGAAAACTGGCTTAGAAGTTGGTTTGCCATGGCATCTTCTGTGAATGCTGTGCAACACTTTAGAGCCAACACTCATTTGGCCAAGTTTTCTTGTTACTGGTGCATTTCAAATAGAAATAAGTGACCGATCTGTTATGTGTGAACCTACGACGAGATACATACTCCCTAGTGTGCTGCGTGTTTTCACTGAGCATCCAGAATACATCAGGGCATTAGGTTTTCTAATGACACATAGCCTCCCACTTTTCCAAATTATGCTGTGAATTTAATTTTTTATTTCACTGTATTAATATACTGTATATGTTTGTGAACATAAAACAAATTCAGGCTGTTTTGTCCTCCTCTTGCACTTGTAGCTCATTGTGAGCTTTTCCTTTTATGTAGGTCAATTAAGTCAGCACATTTTCTGTAAATGCGTTAAATGCATTTAAAGTTGCTATTTATCACCATTGTGCATGAGTAAGAGGACAATCAGGATTATAAAACTTTTTTTAAAATCATGTAGGTGTGATCGATCAAAATATTTACTCAAAACTTTATTATCCATCTATCTATTCATCCATCTCCTGTAGCATCCTACACAGGGTCACAGGGAGTCCAAGAGACTTGGGGCACAAGGCAGGGGACACCCAGGGAAAAGGCCAACCAATTACAGGTCACAATCCCACACACACACACACACACTATGGATAATTTAGAGATGCCAATCAGCCTACAACACATGTCTTTGGACTAGGGGAGGAAACCGGAGAACCCAGAGGAAACCCCCAAAACTCACTGCAAACTCATTCATGTGCACATATGGCGGAGGCAGGAATCAACCCCCAGTCCAGAAGGTGTGAGTCAAAAGTGATAACTGAAGTCCATTAAATATAACTATGAACAGATAAAATAATCATTGGTGAATTGCTTTGGTCTAAGAGAAATAAAATACTTCAGTATGTTCTGTTATAGCGTAATTACACTGTTGATTAATTCCCTATAACAGCATACCTCCAAGTGTATTCTTCCCTTATAACAAATCTCATTTCGGTTTACTATGGTTTATCTGTGATACTGTGCTTATTCCATCATATTTACCCACAACCCTGCCTTGCTTTTACAGTTTAGACTATTGTGTAGTAACTACAGTATAGCCAAAGTTACTAGAACTTACCTAAAGCTAAGGAGATGTGTTATAACTACAGAATTATAACAGTCCTCCAATATTTCCCTTGCACATTTGTCTGAATTTCACCATTAACCCGCCTCCTACAATGTTATTAATAAGTCATTTTTATTGGCTGGCTTACTGATCAGAACAAAACGTTTAATTTCAGGGTCAGGTAGGCACAAGGAGCTTTCCTTTTACTAAAGCACAGTAAGGAAGTAAAAAATAAATCCCCAAACTCACTTTTGCTGATATCTTCAGTGCACATTCTTAAAATGTTCTATATTTGTATGACTATACTGCTACTGATATTAAGACTACTAAGACCCAGTATAACTATGTTTACTGAGGCATGTACCTGTATGCTAACTTACTTTACTTTTATTATCCCTAAATGAAAGCAATAAGAGTGCTAAAAGTGACCCTCAGACCTGTATGTCTATAAGAACTCTCTGTAATATAAATTAGATGCTAATCTAAGCTAGAACGCACGCCACCATTATTGTTTACCCATCCGAGCGAATGCTGACATGTGCTGCTTACATTAAGACATTTCCACATAAAAGCCGCCTCTGGACATGTCCGAGTCATCCTTTATCCTCATTATGTTACAGTGTTGGCTGTTAAGAAGTTAATGAGCTGCAAGGGAGCGGTTTAGCCCACCATCATGACTTTGCCTCTCCTCCAATGGGACGTTTATGGGTTTTACATGCTAGTTTTCTGTTCAATTAGCACCAGCGAAGAAGCTTTGGAGAGTGTTTCCAACCAGAAAATGACAGATAGCAGGAATCATTTGTTCCCTTTGGAAAGGAGAACTTTGTGCCACAGACTGATCATTAAACTGTTAGAGTGCAATACCGAAAAAAATCAAACATTCTAATTATTAATACACATCATGATATTTTACAGAGATGCTGTTTATTCCAAGATTCGTTATTTACAGTATAACACATTGCTGTTGGAGTGATTGGTAAATCTATAATTGGTAAGAAGGTGTTAATTACCAGCATGAAGGTAAATAACAGGTTTATATTAATGCACTTGTTGCACTGATGCTTTTTTGTTTCTATAGTAACTCATACACAAGGGCTTTATTATCAGGCTAGATCTAAGGCTATAAATAAATGTTGTTATGAAAAACATACTGCATATTTTCTGGTAGCATGAAGCTTTATCTAAGTAGAAAAATTATGAGTAGATATTTAATGTAAGGAGTCTCCAGTGCCGGTGCTTTATAACCAACCGTCAGGCGTGAAGCTGTAATTTGGGAAGTCTTCAGGATAGAGGAGGTTGAGCTGTGCAGCTTCTCTGTAACAGACTGCCTTTTTTTAGTGTTATTTTTGTTTCTCTTCCATTATAGCTGCAAGTTTCTAGGTTATATAGTGTAATAGTGTAGTAGGAAGTTGCATGTTCTACAACATTAAGTTTAACTATAAATTGCTATGTGTCATGTCATTCTTTAATTAAAAGAAAAACATCTGGAAAAGTGATGTGCTATAAGAGGAATAAAACACCTGTTGTTATATGAAAACAGTCAACTTTGCAGAGTGAATGATACATAAATTATATATATATATATATATATATATATATATATATATATATATATATATATATATATATATATATATATAAACTTTTTTTATTATATATATACTGTATAATTATATACAAAACTCTAATTGTTGTTATTTTTCAAAAGGAACAGTTCAGCCAAAATTGAAATATAAAAATTTCAATTTTATTTCCTTTTAATTTTAGTTCTTGTGTAAACAAGACTGAACCTAGTTCCTCCCTGAACACTGTGCTTCTTCCATAAAAGGCAAACAATGTCAATTCAATACAGGAAATGGTGTCACCTAAGGGGAAATGGGAAGGAATGTCAGTGTTTTCATTGCAACTGCAACCCACATCTCAAACTGAAAAGGAGGCTAAAAAAATGAACGACAGTTTTAATCCTAGTGACTGATGATATTACTTGTAATGTTTGCTTGTGGATAAGAGCTTTTGCAAAATGTCAGTCCAGTAGAACAGAAGCTTCAGTTTTAAGCAGTTCAGCCTCATTAGCCATATTGGTTCAGTGCAAAACTTTTGGAAACATGGAAATTGTGTACAGTTCATTTCTGGCTCCTTTAAGAAATTACTACCATTAGTGTTTCAACCAGTTAGAGTTTTCTTGTAATTTCTGCAGCTAAAAATGCTGATGCAACTTTTATGCCTTTTTTGGGGGGGGAAATCTTCTTAAATTGTTGAAAATACAAACACAGGATTCTTCCTTTAACCCATTTTACCAGTGCACTGGTGTTCCAATCAACCAGTGGAAGGAATTCAGACATTTTTTAAATCAGTATAAACAAATGAATGAATTTTCTGGCAGTAAGTCTGATATAAAATGAATCAGCACACTTTAGGCTTTCCGTGTGAAATGTTAGTCTTTTCCTATTTTGGGAAAACTTTACACAGAATTTTTGGTTGAAGATAACGCCTTCAGAATG
Source organism: Hemibagrus wyckioides (assembly GCF_019097595.1). Classification (NCBI taxonomy): domain Eukaryota; kingdom Metazoa; phylum Chordata; class Actinopteri; order Siluriformes; family Bagridae; genus Hemibagrus; species Hemibagrus wyckioides. The sequence goes on from NC_080727.1 coordinate 12,701,461, forward strand.
TAAACGCTTATGAAAAAGCACTAGGGGCATCTCAGAGAGCAGAAATGGAACAGAAATTCACCATTTACTTTGAAGATTTGTGTGGAAAAATACTAACCCTTTTTTTTGTAACTTTTGTATTAAAATATTGTCCCTAGTAGGCTAGGTAAAAACAGAAATACTTAGGAACCAGTATAAATGCTTAAAGCCCTGAATGTCTACTTTCATATGAGCCATAAACACCACTATAGAGTGTGACAAAGAACTTTAATGCTGAACATGGACACAATAAAACAGGACTAAATCCCTGTTTTTTTGGCCTCTGGGAAAAAGAGTTAAGCTTTTTAGTAAAGAAACACATGCAATTACTTTCATATACATGAATCAACGAAGGTTTTGGCTGAATGTATGATGTATCTTAGCCCAAATCTGTGGAAAATCTGTGGTTATTTTAAACAATTGCAAGGTTTTCTGACTATCGTGGAGTTTTGTGTGACCAGACAATTGTGAAGTCCTGGAGGGATCAATAGAATATACACTATCAAAACAATTTTAAAATATATAGCGAATAGAATACAAAAGCTGCACTTTGTAAAACACTCTGTGATGAGATGAACTTCACTGAATGTATATTTCAACACCGGTTTGCCTGACAGAAAACACACAGTGCTGCAGTAAATGCGAAATAAGCCAGGGACGAGCCATGCGCCAGGCCGAGTGCAGCGTCTCATAGCATCTTCTTTCGACCGTGGACTGTAACAGCGGCCGACATTTGCATTACAAAGCCGGCATGAATGAGCTCTGAACACTGTTGGACTTGCTGCTGTTGTGTGTCTGTGGTCGCTCCTTTTGTTGGTCACCAATAGCAATGAGGGGCGTAATTCAGATCAAAGCAAAGTCTGAAATGATTTGCTTGGAGTTGGGACCTGGAAAGACACTGCAAATGTTGCAGCAGGTAATATTTCCTGTCCACAGTATTTCAGAGGCTCTAATAGAAATCACCTTCATCACCTTTTTTCAGAGGTAATCAAGTGCGGTGTCGACTATCTGGGATTAAAGAAATGAAGCTTGATTAGATCACACATAAGCAAGCACTGTTACAACAGAGATGCGCCAGCTGACTAATTTTTAAAGAAGCACTCAGCATTTAAAGTGACAGTTTTACTTCTCAATCTAGCCATGTCCATCTAAAACCTTTTCTTTCAAATCACATCCTGTTCTTCACATCTGCTCATGTGAACAAACAGAGTCCCTTTTTTTATCATAGTTTAGTGTCATTTAACACTACATCCAGACATAGCTTCCTAAAGTTTAATGTACCTGGTGGATGATAATATCGTTCCACTTTCAATTCAAATGTGTGAATACAGACCATCACTTTATTCTAAAATGTGATTTTGTAACTTTACAATGCTGTTTAAAGTCAATTTATTTAAGATTCGAGTGTGTATATCTGGAAAACCTTTTAGGTGAGGTTGACTTGAATTTATTGCAGCTACATTACGCTAAAATATAAAATTGAAAAATTTCCATTGTCATTACATGCATATTCTGATTTTACTTGGGTGTCTCTGGGTCACTGGGGGTGGAGCTTAGTTGTATTGAACAGCCAATCGCAGGTTACGTAGGTAATATACCAGGAAGTTATGTAAATGATAATATACACCGATCAGGCGTAACATTATGAGCACTGAAAGGTGAAGTGAATAACAATGATTATCTCCTCATCATGGCACCTGTTAGTGGGTGGGATATATTAGGCAGCAAGTGAACATTATGTCCTCAAAGCTGATGTGTTAGAAGAAGGAAAAATGGACAAGTGTAAGGATTTGAGCGAGTTTGACAAGGGCCAAATTGTGATGGCTAGACGACTGGATCAGAGCATCTCCAAAACTGCAGCTCTTGTGGGGTGTTCCTGGTCTGCAGTGGTCAATATCTATCAAAAAGTATCCTTTAGGTCCTGTAAGTCCTTTAAGACCTGTAAGTATTTTTTAAAGTTGAGAGGTGGGGCCCATGGATCTGCTGCTAACATCTTGGTGCCTTATACCACAGCACACCTTCAGGGATCTAGTGGAGTTTTGGCAGCAAAAGGGGGACCAACACAGTATTAGGCAGGTGGTCATAATGTAATGCCTGATTGGTGTAGTTCCACTTTCAATTCAAATGTGTGAATACACACCATCACTTTATTTATGCTGTTTGATCTATATCTATAAATCTATAAAGATTTAAGTGAGTATATCTGGAAAACATTTTGGGTGAGGTAGACTTTATTAATTTACTAATTTACTAATTTATCGGTGCTACATTAAGCTGAAATATAAAGTGCAGTCCAAACGTGTTAGCTGATGGACTACATTTGATGGGAATTGAAATATATTTTGGCTGAACTTTTCCTTCAAGGTATAAAAAATATATAATGTGAATAGAGTTTGGTGAGATTGTTTTTTTTTTTTTTTGACTCACTGTCAGCCTGCAGAGGAAAAGAGAAGCCTTGTGGGCTTTATGAGAGCCGAAAACACAACATTCATGCTGAAAGCAAATATCTGCAAACGGAGATACCGTACAGAGTACTGTATATACTTTATAGTACACATTACTCCTCGTGTACATCAACACGGTTTCAATCGTACCAAAGATAATGTAATGATGCGACATGGAAAGGATTTAATGAGGTTTAAATTGTCTTGTAAACTCAGGAAATGTAACAACTATCACAAAATCTTCACAACAGGAATAAATAACTAATAACTAACTATAAGTCAGGTGTAAAATGTCACAGCCAGTTAGAAATCAGTTTTCAGTGGACTGGCAATTTAATGAACTGCTGAAAAATTAATAGAAGTCGCTGCAGGTTATCTGTTCTCCATGAGTTTGCGGCAAGTGAGTGATGAATCCGGCCTGCAGGAACGAGGCAGAGGCTGGTTGATTACAGGCGGGAATGTGAGATGATAAGCAGGATGAAACAGATAGAGCTCCTCTGTGGCACGCAGTGAGCCTGCTGCTTCTCCACCGCTGCTTTAATTGGTTTGACCTCCCCCTCATTATTGCCTGTCTGCCTCGGCAAATACAGAATTAATTATAACAATAAGCAACACTGCAAGCTGATAAAGTCACTGTGTAGTAACAGAAGCAGCGACACTCGGAACACTTGACGGACCGTAGTTCACATTCAGTAAACCTTTCTCGAACACAAAACCCATGCTGCAATCCCTGTTTGCTTCATCAATAAAAAAAAATGTAAAAATATACTGTATACAAAGAATGGATATTTGCAAATATTTTGCTTTCAGCATGAATGTTGAATTTTTTTTTTCTCTCATAAAGCCCACAAGGCTTCTCTTTTCCTCTGCAGCCTGACAGCAAGTCAAAAAAAACAAAACAAAAAAAAACAAAACAACTCGCCAAACTCTATTCACCTTATATATTTATCATACCTTGAAGGAACAGCTCAGCCAAAATGAAATGGTCATATTTCAGTTCCCACCAAATGTGGTCCATCAGCTAACACATTTGGAGTGCAGTTTATATTTCAGCTTAATATAGCAGCAATACATTTAAGTCTACCTCACCCAAAATGTTTTCCAGATATACACTTACGCTTAAATCTTTATAGATTGACTTTAAACAGCATTCTAAAGCTACAAAACGACATTTTAACATAAAGTGATGGTCTGTATTTACACAGTTAAATTGAAAATTAAACTATATTATCATCCACATCACTTCCTGGTACATTAATTACAAAACCTGTGATTGGCTGGCTGTTCAATCTAACTAAGCTCCACCCCCACTGACCCAGAGACACCCAAGTAAAATCAGGATGGGCCTGCAATGACAATGGAAATTTTTTCAGTGACTCAGAAAGATTTGACTCGTCTCACCAATAAGACACAAACATTTGGGCTCCAGAGTGGCTCATGCTGGAACTTTGCCATATTTTGAGCGATGATTGTTCTTCTTTGCCTCTATCCACTGAAGCATTTTGATTAAATTACACAGCTTCTCTGTAACGCTTATTTTGGTTCATTGAACAAACACTGGACATGAGCAGCCCAAAAACGAATTGCACACTTCACTTAAAATGAGTGATGGTCTTTATTTGGCTACAGTCCATTTGAATAGTCAAAGAATGAGCCATCACAGGCTGAGCCAGGAGAAAATCACTATTTATAATCAGTCTGCATTTGTTTGCAGAGAACATTAACTAGGAAAATCTGCTTTTGAATGTGGATATTTGTTTAGCACCCTTTCACGTGCTGGTCTTTTAAGTGCAGTAGAGTTGTTTAGGAGAATTTGGAAAGAGAAAGTACATAAGCACACTAAAAAATCTCCTAAACTCTCTGTAGATCAGGCTTCTTTAATGCAGAAAATACAAGATGACTTGTACATAATAATAATAATAAGTCAAATAAACAATGGAAGAACATCAGCAGAGATCAATACAGCTTGCAAAATTACTTACAAACAAAAAGTAAAAATGAAAATAAACATAACGGTTATAATTGCATAAGTATTCACCCCCTATTGCTGGGTAAATTGTTGTGCAACCAGCTACCATCACAAGCCACATAATTATTTCAATAGAGTTTACTTAGCAGCAATTAAAATCTCTCCTGATTTCAGTCAAAATACACCACTTTCTGGAACGCCCCAGACATTGTTAGAGCACAGACCTAAACAAACAGCATGGTGAAGACAGCTAGCAAAAGGCATCCAGTTTTGGAAATGAATCAGTCAGGGTTTGGTTGTAAAAGAATCTCAAACTTTGAATATCCTTCGTTAAAGAGCTTCATTAAATCTATTATTAAAACAAAGTAAAGTAAAGAGCCATGACTTTCCAGAAGAAGAAGAATATTAGTGGCCAGCTAAAAAGAGGCTTAGCCAGACAAGCAACCAAGAGCCTACCAAGTGTAAGCTACCACCACCATGCTTCAATATGTGGAAGATGTGTTCAGGATGATGAGTTGGCTTTTTGGGTTTCCAGATGCAGCATTTTATGCATAGGCCAAAAAGATGTTTAGTCCATTTTAGTCCCAAAGAACCTTTCCTTTATCATGGCAAATTCCAAAATGTTCTAATAGGATTTCATTGTACTCCTATTCTAACATAAACTGGAGGAGTGTCTGAGGATTGTTTGTCTTGTGAACAACATCATCCATCTGAGCTGTGGGTCTTTCCTGCTCCTTCAGAGTTATTTAATCCCTTCTTTAGCCTGCTGCATGCTTTTGCTGGACAGCCCACTCAACGCAGAATCATGATTGTACCATATTCATGCTTTTTCTTTTCTTTTTCCTTTTTTTTTTTACAAATAGTTTTTGGTGCCCTATACATTTTTTTGTTTGTTTGTTTGTTTTAAATAACCAAATCCAGACCTTTGTCACAGGTAGCACCTTGGTCTTTTTATAGGCTATAAAATGTGGAAAAGTTCAAGGTGTTGAAATACTTATCAGGGCATTAGTACTTGATTAAGGAGGTGAAAAAGGAAATAAGAAGTGAAAAAAGGAGATTGAATTTTTTTTCAAGGATAATGGGAACTGCGAGGGCTAATAATCCATGCTTATAGGATCGGATGCACTCCGCCGGATGCTACAGGTGTTAACACGATTAGAGATCCTGTCGAGAATTTTAAACAAGGCACAGAAATGATAATGAGAACGTATACACGTCTGCTCTCCTCGGGGAAGTACGAGCCTCCTGTGGAACGCATATAATCAATCAAGTGCTGCTTAGCAGGGAATAGAGATACTGTATGCCTGTCCTGCAAAGCCACAGAGCCACGCTTTCAAGTGTTCCTGCTCCAGAGCAGCTGAAGGGCTTCATAATGAGCAGTTGAGCAGAGAGATGCTGGAGCTGATTTCATCCTACTCCTTCGCTTTGCACGGATGCACTTTTTGTATTTGAATCATGAAAGCGGATATTTGAAATTCAGCGTCTGAGCATGGCTTGCATCACATTGTTACATCACGTATTGGCGATGCATAATGTCGTTTGAACTCTGAGTCGCCTGCTTTCTCATGAAAAATCGAGCAGCACTGAGGAACCTCTGAAGGAAGTTGGACTGTAAACATCATACCATCAGGAAAAGGGATTTACTACATGTGTCATTTAAATTGTTAACACACTGTGCATGACTAGATCTTGCAAAAGCCAAGCTTGAAACATGAGCTCCCGAATATCGCATCAAACAACATATCTACAGGAATACTACATCACAGATGTTGGTCTCTGTAGCTATAAGGCTAATGCTGCTAATAAGTAACAGATGCTTATGGCCTCCGGTTTAGCGCCGTGCTAACACTGGCTCTGTAAAAGAATGTGTACATAAACTGTTTAATAAAAAAAAAAGAAAAAAGAAAATTGTAAGAATTGCATGTAATGCTCAACTCCACCTCACATCAAAGCCATCGTTCGTCTCAGTGCCGACAAATATTCCTTGTAAAAAAGAAAAAGATATATATATCTCAACTAACATACAGCTCTGCCTTCAAACTTTAGTTCATGTCCTCTTCCTGAGTTTAATGCTGGTACAGCTTCAAGAAGGAACTATGAGCACTTTTATTATTATGATCTTTTATATCTAGCCATGACAAACCGAGTCATATTCATAACACACACAAAACTGCTACAGAAATGCACAGGTTCATGCGGTGTGTCTGTGTCGCTGGTGGTCTGGGTGTCACGTTCCTGTAACCAGCTTTCTACTGAAAGATTACGCCACTTACACGCCTTGCTCACGCCTCATGCTTTGTGATTGGTTAGAAGTTCTTTGCTCTGCATCACTATACAGATCACTGCCTTTGGTCTGTCCTGTATAAATTTTGCTAGGTGTGTTGATTTCTTCTGTGGATGAGCTTTCTTACAGTCTTATGCAAAAGTTTAGGCACCCCTTGATAAATAACAGATTTTGGTGATTTTTTAATTGAAAAGATGTTAACACAGTCTCTCTTGGAAGTGGAAAAATGAAAAAAATTTCAGCAAACATTGATGCATAGTTACTTCTTATGCCATAAATTGAACAAAAATAAAAAATAAAAACATTATTATGGCACTGTGCAAAAGTTTGGGCACTCTAAGAGTTCCAGAGTCTCAGATTCTTTTCTAAGGTTTCAGACCTTAATCAGCTTGTTAGATCTGATGCATGGCAACAGCTGTCTTTAGTAAATGCCAATTTCAAAGCTTTACAAATACTTTGACTCTTCAAACCTTGTGCACACACTTGCGGACACTCAACAACCATGGGTTCCTCTAAGCAGCTGTGTAAGACTCTGAAAATGAAAGTTATTGATGCCCACAATGCAGGAGAAGGCTACAAGAAGATAGCAAAGCGTTGTCAGCTTGCAGTTTCCACAGTGAGAAATGTAATTAAGAGATGGCAGTTCAGGGGAACTGTGGAGGTCAAGATGAGATCTGGAAGACCAAGAAAACTCTCGGAGAGAACTGCTCGTATGCTGGTCAGAAAGACAAATCAAAACCCCCATTTGTCTGCAAAAAACCTGCAGGAAGATTTAGCAGACTCAGGAGTGGTGGTGCACCGTTCCACTGTGCAGCGATGCTTGCACAGACAAGACCTTCATGGAAGAGTCAGCAGAAGAAAACCTTACCTGCATCCCCATCATAAAATCCAACGTCAGAAGTATGCAACAGAACATCTACAGAAGCCTGATGCGTTTTGGAAATAAGTGCTGTGGACTGATGAAGTTAAAATAGAACTATTTGGCCACAAACAGCAAAGGCATGTTTGGAGAAAAAAAGGGGCAGCATTTCATGAAAAGAACACCTTGCCAACTATTGAGCATGGGGGTGGCTCTATCATGCTTTGGGGTTGTGTTGCAGCCAGTGGCACAGGAAACATTGCACGGGTGGAGGGAAGAATGGATTCCACTAAATCCACTAAATCCGCAAATTCTGGAAGCAAACATCATACCATCTGTAAAAAAGCTGAAGCTGAAAAGAGGATGGCTTCTACAACAGGACAATGATCCTAAACATACCTCGAAATCCACTATGGAATACCTAAAGAGACGCAAGCTGAAGGTTTTGGAATGGCCATCACAGTCCCCTGATTTAAACATCATTGAAAATTTGTGGGTAGATCTTAAAAGAGTTGTGCATGCAAGACGACCAAAGAATATTACAGAACTAGAAGCCTTTTGCAAGGAAGAATGGGAGAAAATCCCAAGTACAAGAATTGAAAGACTTTTAGCTGGCTATAAAAAGCGTTTGCAAGCTGTGATATCTGCCAGAGGAGGTGTTACTAAGTACTGATTATGTAGGGTGCCCAAACTTTTGCACAGTGCCACAATAATGTTTTTATTTTTTTATCTTTGTTCAATTTATGGCATAAGAAGTAACTATGCATCAATGTTTGCTGAAAATATTGTGCATTTCCAAGAGAGACTGTGTTAACATCTTTTCAATTAAAAAATCACCAAAATCTGTTATTTATCAAGGGGTGCCTAAACTTTTGCATAAGACTGTATGTAATGATTTCTTATGTAATGAGGTTTGTTTCATTTGTATATAGCTTATAAATAACACACATCAATAACAGCCATGTAGTTACATATTTTCTTTCTCTTTCTTTTGGGTCACTTTGTGTATAGTTAGAGGGAATTTTGTATATTAATTTGACCTGCTCGGCTTCTGAAGCTTTAGCCACTTCCTTTTACCAAAAAAAAGGAATGAAATTAAAATACAAAGCGAATGCAAACTTTGTCTTTCTGCATGTTTATTCCCTTGTGTGTTGCGGCTCAGCCTAGAGCTGGTCGTAACACCCAAAACCAAATCACTGTTGTTTTGTGACACAAAAAATATCAGTATATATGTAGAAAAAAACTATATCCACAAATCTGTGAGACACTGAACATGTCTGACAGCTATAATCCTCCATTAGCTCCATTAACCTGACAGCTCCAGTGCAAGTTTAGGTGAAACACTGGAAGCCTTCTCTGGATATCCCAGCTGCCGTCTGGTTCTCCATCACTATAGGTCGCTTCATGTCACTGTGATCTGCTAAACCATCAATAAATCCCACAGTTTAGAAAAGCAGGTGACCTCATCCATTGACATGAGCTGCTACCATCCAGAAACACTTCATGACTGCTGTTCACATCGGAGAGCAGGAAAAGTCAAGCAGCTTTCCACCCTGGCTTGCTTGTCTGCTGCCTTTCCGTCGGCAATCACCCGCCAAGACGCTGAACTCATTCACAGCCTTTTCTACAGAGCGATTGGTTTAGAGAACGGGAGAAAAAAAAGCTCAAGTGGCTCATTAAAGTGGCGAGAGAGGTCTCGGTGAAGAGGGCTGACAGAAAACTGTCAATCTGTGCTGTGATTGGGTGCGATGTACATAAAGCAAAGATCTAAAAGAACGCCTAGCGAACATGACATCCTCACATCCTGCTCACATGACGCCTTAGAGAGTAACAGTGAGTTAATACTTTATGAAGGACAGAAATAATAGAAATTAAATATGTAAAGGAAATGAAACGTTTCCCTGTGAATATATATTCATAAGAGAGTGCTGGACAGTCATTTCCTTCATCAAACATTTTGACAGTATAATGGAAATGAAACTCTGGTGTGAATCATAATGGAATTCTTTTAATACACCTTTTACTCTGGGGTATAACACACACCTTGAACCAGTCTGTATAGAGAAGTGTGCGATTATATTCATGTAGCAGACATTGCTTTTTACATTTCCATGTTTACAACAGCACTTAAAGGAAAAACTCCACCCAGAGAAACAGTAAATTCTTTGGTTTCTGTAATGTAAGTGAGTAACTTAGAACTAATTTATTTCCAGACATTCCACAACATTTTTAAAAGATCCATGTCACGCCATGCCATTTTTCAAAACCGTGGCTTGAAAGGCTACTTTGAGGAACTAGCGTAGCAAGTGCAAGGTAATACTGTATATCAAGTGAACACTAAACTAGCGATCAAAAGCAAAAGTCACACTATAATCACTACTCGATTATATGACACCACCTCATTTGATTAAACTGATTAATCTTGATTAATGAGTTTCAAAATAAAGTTAGATAGTTAACTAGTTAGCTAATTTTCCAACTACTATTCGAGAGATTCGCCATATGGACAAATGTTTGTGGAACTAAAAATAGATAAAAAATGTGTCATTCATTAATAAATGAAAAATGTAATTGATAAGCAGCTGTTGTACAAGAGGAATAAAATGCTGTTATACTATAATAATAACAAAATAATAACTTCAGGTTACAGTAACTCATCTTTATCACATCCCCCTGATTATTTTCCTAAAGCAGCATGCTCCTAAGTGTTTTATTCCTTATATATTTGAACTAGCATTTGAATTAACATTTCTTTTCTTTAAACATTCTCAGTGTGTGCCTGTGAATGTCTTATCACAGTCTGCGGTGTAGGGCAGAGCTTGCGTGCTTCGAGTGGACATGCTCGAACTCCCGCTGCCTCCCCAGAGGAAGCCTCGGCCACTGGTCAGGTTATAATAAGGTGAGCGATCTGCACTTCTTGCCGTTTTTTTGTAATTCCATGAAGTCCTCTCTGTTTCGATAAGCCTCTCAGAGTGCTCCAGGAGAAACGGGAAGTGTACCTCAGCCTCAGAATATCAACGAGTGCCCCTAACCAGCGGCAGCTGGAGGGGATGTCTGAGAATGAATAATGAAATGACGAGCAGCCAAACCGAACATGTTTCTTTGCTGGATGTCACACACAGAAAATGTCACCAGGCATAAAAGGTGCAGAGTTTTAAATTTGCTCCACAAATGCACACACTGTCATGCTCAGAGAGAGAGAGAGAGAGAGAGAGAGAGAGCGAGAGAGTGGACATCGGAATACAGAGGCACACCGAGTCCCTCAGAGTGTTAGAGTCCCAGAGCTAATGTTCTTGACGTGGAGAGAATTTTGCCATTCATGCTGGTAGTGATCCCTCGCTATCTTGACTTTAAGGCCTGGCTTCACTAATCCGACTCTTTGAAATCATTTGAAAGCATCAGAAACCTAAAATCCATGATTGCTTCTTAAGTACAAACTAGACCTGATCACTTTTTATGAGGTTCCAGTGGCTACATGAACTATGGTCTCCTGCTTTGATGTGGAGTGGGTATGGCTAATCCTGGGTAAAACATGTACGCTTTTAAAAGATCAGTTTCACCAGTCATGCCTACATAGCCATTTTTAGAACTCCTGCTTTGAGAAACTAACCTGCAAGTGCAAGATGAGCAAAAGTAGTAGCACCCTATTGATGTTTACATTTCTGGCATTTATCCAGATCAACTTACAATTTTAGCTCATTTTTTATACAACTGAACATTAAGGGCCTTGCTCAGGGGCCCAGCAGTGGCAGCTTGGTGGACCTGGGATTCAAACTCACAACCTTCGAATCAGTAGTTTAACACAATAACCACTAAGCTACCACATCTCCATTGTCTAAGTAATTAGATAGCTAACTTTGTTAACTATCTACTACTAGAGAGAATTACAATTCAAGTTAGTTAAGCTAAGGGATTTACTATATGGATGAAAGTATGTGTATATACTGTATCATTACAATTTTCCTTCACAGGCCCAAACCTGTTCCTGTATGACAATGCTCCTGTGAACAAATCAAGCTCCATGAAAACATGGTTTGGCAAAGCTGATGTAAAAGACCTTGAGTGTCTTGCACAGAGCCCTGACCTCAACCCCACTGTACACCTTTGAGATGAACTGGAACGCTGACTGAACCCCAGATCTCCTCACTCTACATCAGTGTCTGATCTCACTAATGCTCTTTCAGAAAGAAAGAGAAGTCTCTTGTAGGAAGTCTTCCCAGAAGAGTGGCGCTTATTGTAACAGCATGTACGGGAGTAATAGTTAGGTGTTAATGAACTTTTGGCCACATAGCATAGCTAGCCTTAGCAATGTTGTTAACTAATAGCACCCTATTGATTATATGCAGTAAACAGAGACGTCTTTTTTCTTTAGTGTTTCCCAATATTGTTTATTCAGTCATTGTTTAAATGTCTAGGAGATGGAATGCAGACTCCTCTTCACAGCATTGTTTTCATAACGAGACCACTGAGTTTGCGGCTGGATGATTAAATTAAACTTAACCACATTTGTTATTTCTGAGATGCCTGTCACTCCTAAAAAAGGAACTCTGCCAGTTGGTCATCCTATTGGCTAACAACACAGCAGTGCAAGTACGAGGAGGAATATCAACAAGAAAGTAATGTAAAAAAATGGTGAAAATAATAAAAGAAATGAAATAAGTAATAATAGAAATAGTAGAAACAATAAAATAAATCAGTTTGAAATTTAAATAATAATAATAATGATAATAATAATAATAATAATAATATACTTTTCATTGATATGGTATTTTTACAATTTCTAAGCCCCTTTTTACTTTTTCAGTATTAAATATTTGTATTTATTATGTTTTTTAAAGAAGGACATGAAATATGGAAAATAAAAAAAGCAATGTTTTTTTATTATTACTTATAAAAAAATATTGACAACAGATCTTGATATGCATACATTGTGTATTGCACAAATGTTTTCAAGCATCATGATAGGTCTTTTTTAATATACAAATTGTGCTTTGTCAAAGCACCCTTTAATAAAAAGGTCTACTTTCAAGTAAGCAATTGCAAATTAGAGTCTCTATGCTGAATTTTCTGCCAAGAGTGAGGAAAAACCACTCTTTTTCCCCGATCAGTGTTCATCAAACACAAGAAAGTGCCTCTTATGCGATTACAGTAATTGGCATTCTTCGAGTCGTTTCCATCCGTCGCGTTTAGCCGAGTCTTTTATTTTCACTCGAAACAGGCGAGTAAGAGTAGCTCATTGTGTGGCCCAGTCATTGCGCATGATTGGCATAAGAACAGACTTGCTAACAATGCTACATTATGGAAGTAAACAAACCTCACTGGGTTGAGAGATGTTTTTAACTGTATTTAACTGTCTGTGTGCTCCAGCTGGCTGATGTATTTGTAAGAGCTCTGCAATGACGAGTCCAGTTCTGGAATTAGTCGATTAGAGTTTTGTGTTTTTAATCTTAAACCTCTCTCTCTCTTATTCTATCTGTCTGTCTGTCTCTCTTACTCTCTCTCTCACTCTCTTTTACTCTCTGAAACTTTTACGCTCTCTCTCTCTCTCTCTCTCTCTCTTACACTTTCTTTCTTTCTTTCTTTCTTTCTTTCTTTCTTTCTTTCTTTCTTTCTCTCTCTCTCTCTCTCCCTCTTTTACTCTCTCTGTCTTGCTCATTTTTGATGCTCTCTCTCTTTCTCTCTTACTCTTTCTTACTCTCCCTCACAGTCTCTCTCTTATTCTTTCTCTCACTCTTTTACTCTCTCACATGTTTATCCCTTTCTCTCTTACTCTCTCTTACTCTTTTACTCTCTCTCTCTTTCTCCCTCTCTTACTTTTTTATGCTCTCTCTCTTTCTCTCTTGCTCTCTTACGCTTTTATTCTCTTACTCTCTTTCTCTCTTTCTGTTTCTCTCTCTCTCTCTCTCTCAACATGCCATCTCACACCTCTTCACTGTCTCTCGAGATTGTGCGTGATGGAGCAGGCAGACATGCTTTGAAGACAGACAGTGTCTCTATAGATACAGCACAGAAAATCAATTTCCCATTGACCCTCAGCTCTGCTGCTGAAGCGTGTGCTCTGGTAGGATCAGCCAGCGATCCAGCCCACAACACATCCAGCTCCTAGCCATTTCCTCGGCCTCTGCACCAAGAAGCAACCAAGACCAAACTCCTTTTCTCTGCGTCTTTTTACTCTGTGAAAATGCGAGCACACAACAAATAACTAACCTTATTTTGTTCCCGAGGTGGAACTTCTCAATCTCCTAAATTGGTGTGTGTTCTTTAAGACTGCATCTGTTTCGCCTAAAAACCCAATGCCCCCAAGGCCTTACACAGCTCCCAGTACCGGGCCACAATCTGACTTCATTTACCTTTCTGTCAGCAAGTGATGGGGTAATTGATCTCTCACAGGGAGGTTTTAAAGATCTGGGGTTGCGGCAGTAATATAGTATTCCCCAGTTTGCTTCTATTCAGCCAATTTTCAGCTAGACGCCTCAGACAAACTGCTGAACAGACTCGACTCAACAAAATGAGGTCATCAGTCATGCGCAGGACTGTCCGTGTTGTCACCCATCTATAATGGTGCAAATGAAAAGGTGACCATTTAGCGCCTATGTGTAGTAAAGGAGTGTATTTTCTTTTTAGAGGTTGTATTACTCAAAGCTATGTGGTTTTGAGAGCAATGCTGAATGCGGAATATTGTGGCTTTAATGCTTTTGCTAGTCAGTTGGCTAGTGAGATCTCTTCTGGAATCTTCTTAATAGTTTTATTGCAAACAGGGCATTAGTTATGGATGTAAGCAAAAACGTCAATTCAGTTCAATTCAACATTCTTTGTATAGTGCTTTTAACAATGGATATTGTCTCAAAGCAGCTTTACAGAACATAAGAAATATAGTACAAAAAGTTCCAGATTAATATTAGACTTATATTTAAATTTATTTGTATTGAGCAAGCCTGAGGCGACTGTGACAAGGAAAAACTCCCTTAGATGGTAAGATGAAGAAACCTTGAGATGAACCAGACTGAAAAGGGAACCCATCCTCATTTGGGAGACACTGGAGAGTGTGATTATAAATTATTATATACACCAGAGACTGTTATTATGAATAATGTCCTTTCTACCGTCATGTACAGTCAGTTGGAGTTGTGTAACCAGGAGCTCATAAACAACTCAAAGACTGACTCAACATCTGAGTTCATTATAGAATCAACACCAACTGCTCCATGCTGAAGCCTTCAAATGCTCAATGATGCAGATACAGCATATGTTGAATGTTATTCAGTGTATTGATTAGAAGGTTGTTGCCCTCAAAGTCCAGATGGAGTTGGCACCTTCTCTTAGAGTGTCCGAAATCTTCATGAAGCAGAATCCAACTGGAGCTGGTACATCTCTAGATGCCTCGGCATCCTTTCAGGGTTGAGCTCTTCTCACTGAATGTCTGAAATCTTCATGAAGCAGAACACAACTGGGGCTGGAGCTCTATATGCCTTGGGATGGGTGGAAAAAGAGAAGCAAGTGGAGAGGAATTAGCGTAGGAACATGGAATTAGTGACCATATGAATTATTATTAATTTAAAAACAAAAACATTCATTAATTAGTATTGATGGTGTATAGTTTGAGCACATTATTGTTTTTGTAGCAGAAACTCATTTGTCAGGTCTTGTATGGTAGACGCTGAACATAAACACATTTAAAAATAATAATAATAATAATAATAATAATAATAATAATAATAATAATAATAATAATAATAATAATAATAATAATAATAATAATAAAAATCTATACCAGTAATGGCTGACATGATTTTTCTAACTTTTCTGTAAGGGAAAACTTTGTTAATGGATTCTCTGGCACTTTCTGGCATGAGAAAGTATTCAGGACAGAAGGGTTTATGTGGATTTCTGAGTAACATGGCAAGCTGAGAAGGTTATCAGGGTTATCAGGGTCTCTTTTCCCTCTCCCACAGTCATTTACACCACATGCTGCATCTGCAAAGCCACCAGCAATTTGGATGACCCCATACACCCCTCACACACACTCTTCACCCTTCTGTTGTCTGGAGAATGGTCCGATGTGTTCAGGCTCTCACTGTGTAACAGGTTCTTCCTCCAAGCATTCAGACTGACACAAATCCACACAAACACACACACACACACTCAACTGAATACCAGATTCTGTAGCGACCATCTATATTTTTGCTGCAAACCAGTAATATTCACATTTACTGCATTTATCATTAGAATATTGTAAAATCTTTTTGCGCTTTATTCTCTCTCTCTTTCTCTCTCTCTCTCTCTCTCTCTCACACACACACACACACACACACCTTTCATGTTTGAGAGTGGCCTGCAAGCATTTTGGCAGCTGAGGATCATAATTGATTCCTAATTGATGCACAGGCTATAAGCGTTATGACATGTGGCAGCTTAACCTTTACAAGTTACAGACTGAATGCGTGGCAGCCGTTAGCCGTTAGCCGTGATGAGTCAAGCTGCATTTCAGCACTGGAAAAGCTGCTTCGAGGGTAACCACTGCCATGCATAATTAGATTTTCGCTAATAGCTTTTCTCCTCCATAATTACTGATTGTATTTCATTTTAATATTCTGGATGACAAATCCGATGACCATACTGCAGCCGTCAGGTGGTGTAATGAATTTGGGCCTTGTGTTCCATTACAGGCGCGTGCATCTATTAGAAATTCAAATGTTGTCATATAGCGTGACTGAATTAGCAATCTAATGTTTCACACACACTAATAGAGGTGAACTGTGGGCCAGACTGTCACTAACCCAGCGTGTCACAGGCTAGCATTCAAGCCTTGCTGAAAAATTTCTACTGTGGTTTCAAAAGCAAGCAAGGCAAGACAAGAGTATTCATTTAAATGAATCTAATTTAGGAAATTTGTACTAAAATGCATTTTTTAACACGCTTCAACACTCAGTCTGAAAAATAAAACAAGATATTCAACATTAATTTTTATAACAGGTTCCCTTGCTGTATATTGCATTTAATTAAGTAAGATATATATATATATATATATATATATATATATATATATATATATATATATATATATATATATATATATATATATATAATCTTACTTAATTAAATGCAATATATATTAATAGTTAGCTTTAATCATTTTCCCAGCTGTAATTTTAGGAACAGGGTTGCACTGTGAAAATGGCCTTGTTGTCATGATGCTGGTGAGGACACAGCTTGGGGAAAAAATAGTGGATTAACTTTTAAGTCGTGTCCCCAGAGTCATCAGTGTCTCAACATGTAGTGAGCCAGGGTCCTTACTAGTGCTTAACACAATACACTGATTCAGGAGCTGATTGAGGCACACCCACCTTGTGTGTGTGTGTGTGTGTGTGTGTGTGTGTATGTTTGGGGTGGTGACTGTGATTGAATCCAGGTGTGTGTGTTTAGTAATCAGGTGAACATGAGCGTGAGAGTGTTTGTATGTTGTTGTTCTCACAGGTCATGTTTGTAGGCTGTGTAGAGCTCTGGAGGTAGTTGGACACCGATTCTGACTTGACCATGACACTCCCCAGCGAATTTGACAATGAAAAAAGAACAAAAAGAAGGGAACTTACTGTTCTTTACAGCATTAGGCAGACACCCTTATCAAGAATACATTTATATCATTTATACAACTGAGCAGTTGAGGTTTAAGGACTTTGTTCAAGGGCCCAGATGGAGCAGGTAGTGGTCCTGGGATTCAAACTCATGACCTTCTGATCAGTAGCCCAACAATCTTGTGGAATTTTTTTCTATATAAATTGTAATGGATGACTCATGGAAAAAGACAAACATGATCAAATGATAAAAATCATTTTTTCAGTATTAAACTGATTCTGTTTAATGAGAACATGTAGTTAGTGGACTGTGATGGAGGAAATTCTGTTTTAAGTATCATTCATGATTTATCTGAAATACAGATATGTTTAAAATATCTTTTATTTTTATTTGACATATATTTGTGAATGTAATATCAGTAATATCAAATCACGCACCAATCATGAAATCCTCTGCATCAACGTAGCATTTGTCACCACCTCCGCTGCTATAATTAACATCAAGCTAACATGCAGATAAAAAAGTGCCCTGCTTCTGACGCGACTCTGATTTGCATAAATATAAATAAAATATCGAGCCTCCATCTTACTCGCCTTAGAGGTGCGCCAAGCGGATAGCTGATCTGTTCAAGCTGCTGCCTCTGCCTTATCTCCCCCTCTTCCCACATAATTGCCCCAGTATTTTTCCCCCTCTGTGATTGAATTCATCAGGCCTGCTTTGTGTGTGACGCGCCAGCTTTGAGAGGCAAGGGGGCGAAGCTGCTTATTTATATTTATGAATTCAGAGTGTTTGCCCTAGTGTGAAATAATGGGTCATTCCAACACAACGTGGAGTGTGGAGGCTGAATTTCAAATGGGTTTCCAGTCTCGCACCGCTGAGCTCTATGAATGCTGAGCACACGGGGTGGTGGTGGTGGTGGCGGTGGAGGAGGTGGTGATGGTGGCGGGTTGCGCTGTTCAAGAGTATGAGTTTAAAAGGCCCGAGAGGGAGCTTATATGGGACTCGCCTTGTTCCGGTCACTGGCTTTATTATTAAGAGTCATGGTACAAGTGTAGTAGACTCCTGTGGCGTGTTCCCTGTGCAGCACAGAGCTCGAGCCACAATTCAGCTTTATATTCAGAATGTGTACATGATAGAAAACCAACTGATACAAAGCATGCATTTAACCCAAACACAGCTTATTACTGCACATAATCTTCACTGTTAGGGTTCATCATTCAAAATAAAATTGTTTGTACATAACCACAATCACTTCTTTTCATCTCATCTCTACAGATAGATTCGTTAATGTTGTTAGATTAATATATTCATAAAACTGAGTGCTTCAAAGCACAAATAGTAATGGCACCTTCACAGGGACTGGATTGGCTCAATATAAGAGGCAAAGTGGCACACTTGTATCACACCTCCAGGGTTGGGGGTTCAATTCCTGCCTCTGCCCTACGTGCAGAGTGTGCATGTTCTCTCTGTGCTTCCTCAGGGTACGCTGGTTTCCTCCTCTAACTGAAAATTGAGACATGCCTGATGGGCATATTTAAATGATCTAAAGTGTGTGTGTGTGATTGTGCCCTGTGATGAGTTGCCACCATGTCCAGAGTGTCCCCTGCCTTGTGCCTAATAGACTCTCAGCTCCTCTTTACCATGCATAGGTTATAAAATAGTTCAGAAAACAGATAAATGGATGGATTGTTCATAAGGTGAAAGTTTCTAGAATAAGATATTTACAGAAGGAGCCTCCAGTATCAGCATTTTGTAACAGATTTAAAGCAGACACAGGAAAAGAGAAGCTGTATAAGCTTATACCTGTTTTGGACATTAGCATTGAACATTAAGTGTAGCATCATTGGGAAATTGCTGTGATGTAAGAGAAATAAAACATGTATGTGACTGGAAGACGATCCACTTTGGGACGTAACTCTGCTTCCTCACACCACCCCATCACCGCTTTTCTTCCTACAGTATAACAGCATGCCTTAGTGTTTCATCCCTTACTTCACTGCTCAAAAACCAAACCTACATCCTTTACTGTTAGGTTCATGGTAGTTAAAAGATTCCTAGCTTATACTGAATGATATGTTTTAAAGTGAATAAGAGTTAAGAGTTGTGAGAGTTTAAGGGATTAAATGAATTAATACTATGAAACTGATAGTCCGGAAATATTTTTAAACTCTATTAATGCTCTTTACATCACAAATGGACTTAATGAACATTTACTCAGGTTAGACTGGGTTTATACAGTGACTCTGTGTGTGTGTGTAGGGGGGTTGGTGGTGGATGGAGGGATTTAGGATTGGCTTGGCTAAGTCGTTCTTCTTCATGCCTTGCCGAGGCTCCTGTGCTCTGTGACCGACTCTGACAGCGCCACGCAAGCTGTGCCAAGAAACGCTTGGGCTTGAGCACGCACAGCTGCTTCCTCGAACTTCCCACCTGCGCGGCCTGTCACAGAAAGACAAACAACATGCAGACAGACTGAAGTGAGCCCTGCAGACCCGTTGTGAAGAAATGAAAGGGTGATTATTCCCAAGAAGAGAGGCATTTAATGAGATAATGCATCATGCATCTGAGATACCGCTGTTTAAGTGTACACTCAACTCCGAAACCGAACGACTGGGCCAATTACTGATGAGCCACGCAGACATAGTGCTTATATTTCTGAAATATTTTACATGACAGTCAAATGGAGTCAGTTTAATAGCCTTCATTTAATTTGCCACAATGATGTTTTTAAAGTGGGATTAGGAGACTATTTATCTACCCGAGAATCAGGCCTCATGTGGCTTGGGCAGAACTTTTAGGTTTGTTTAAGGCTTGTTAACACCTTTCAGAACTCCTCTTGCTGATTTCCTCTCGCTGATTTTCAGATTGTTAACTTAATGGCCCATCCATTTCCCTAGCACGATGGCAATATTTAAAAGACAGCGACTAATGATCTGATCCCTGTTGCCACATTTAAGAGCCTTCAGGCTCTTTAGAGCGGAGACAATGCCGATGACTGATGAGTTTTTCCTCAGAGTTTCATCTCTAAAGGTTCGCTGGAGCCTTATAAATGTCTGAGTAGCTTTACTGGCTGCGTACGTTACTCGTTCTGAAAGCCCACATTGCTTAAGCACAGCACACACCATAAGATTTCTAGAATATTAACAGAATTTCAAAACAGTGTGTCTCACAATTAATGCTATTTATGGTATTAAAGTCTTTTTTTGGTTCCTCATCACATCAGAAAAGCAAAGTGGTACTTGTTTCTTTCATTTCTTTCCCAGTGGTTTTTGCCTTTGCCAGTCACCAGTCACATTATTGAGTCTCATTTATGATATAAATGTTAGAAATATTTTTGAGACCTCCAATCAAATTTCAACAAGCGTAACCATGAATTTGCTCCTGTTTTGTTGTGTCCGTGTTGAGCATTCAATGTCTGTGTCATGTCCACACTCCACAGTGTGGGGTAATATGAAGCTCATATGAAAGCAGACATTCAGTACTTTGTAGTGTTTTATTAGTATTTCTGCTTCTACCTAGCCTACTAGGGCCAATATATTCATAGAAAACGTCCTAAAAAATGGCTAGTTTTTTTTCACACAAATGTTCAAAGTAAATGTTGATATGAAACCTGTTTCTGCTCTCTGAGATGATCCAAGTGCTTATTCATAAGCATCTAAAATTTTATCTTCAACCTCTAAATATCTGTCTAAACTTATCCCAAAAGAGGTAAAAATAAATGTCTAACACTTTAAGCCAACTGTGTCCTGACTCAATTTATACCAGGCAGTCATTTATTTGTTGATACTGAGGTTTATACAGTGTACTGGTTGTTGTTGTTTCTGCTCCCTGTTTGGTCCGCATGTTTCAGTTTGGCACCGGTTTTACACTGGATGACCTTCCTGACGCGACCCTCCCATTTTATCCGAGCTTGGGTCCGGATTTAACTGAGAGTTAACTCTTCAGTGGGAAGGTTAGCTCCCTGCCTAAGAATCGAACCTGGCCTGCAGCAATGAGAGTGCCAGATCCTGCTTCTGGAGCAGCAGGAGGCCCTTTATACAGTGTACTGGTAAAAAGGGTTAAAGTTGAAGGTCAAACTGTGAACTGTGAAATCTAGCTTCTATGAGTACTACAAAATTTGCCAGACTGTTAAATGATTTAAAAACAAAACCTTTTTGCCTTTTTGTTTTTATCACATCAGAGCTTCCAAATGTAAAAAGAAAAGTTTACATTATTCAGAAAAGTGCAGAAAGGCCTCAACTTTGTACTTGATTGTACTTAATCAAGTTGGAGGCCAATCAAGAAAAACAAACATGAAGGACAAAGTGCTCTTGAAAATGAGTCTTGTTAGTGAGCAAGTAAGAGGAGATTTATGAGGTGTTGAGTAAAAAATATTTTAATTGCCACTGCTAATTACTTTCACTGTGGCTGCATGTACTCAAGTCACACAAGCAGCTCAAATTTTCTTGGTTGTCTGCCTCCAAAGTGACAGCAAAGCCAAACAGCCTCCTCATCACCAGAATTACATCAATATTTATTTTATCTGCATTACTCACCCCCTTACAGTTACGCTACGTTCAGGCATACAGTGTTTCGCAGCGGTAAAGTGACCAGAGATCATTCATTTTCAATGAGAGCTGGGGATAGTAACCGTTGGCTAGATGTGGACGTGTCCAGTGATGCAATAAATTTGCGAAAAGTTGCACAGGAGATCCACCGCCTCTGCTATCTGCAGCAGTGATTATAGTACAGCTAATTTAGAGAGTTACTTAGCTGATACTAGCTAGCACTGAAAAGGTATGATTGTACTTAGAAAAAAAATGATAGCTTATTATTCAGCTATTCTAAAGCATAATGTGACACGTCCTGGGACTGCGTGTTGTGTGACCCGTGTAGTGTTCAGAAGTGTCAGCAGCTGTCTGACTCTTCTGAGAAATGTTCCTCCTGCTGTATAGCAGCTTGCAGAATCAGAGTTGCTGTGCCACGGCGAGTGCAGGTGTTAATCCGGTGGCCACTTCACCGTACTACCATCATCTGTTCATCTCCTTTCACAGCTGTGGCAGCATGGTTCAGGAGGCTGGAGCAGATCCACGCTCAGCCTTTTTCAGTGCAGCACAATGACGCTAAATGCTGGAGACTCCATTAAGGCTTCACGTGGTCTGTGGAATAAAAGAGCCGGAGTGCTCAATGGCTAATTAAGAGGCTGCAAATCCGTTCTGGAGCTGGCAGAGCTGAGCCAGCTGTGCCCGTCCTGATAACCAGCATCATGATGCATTTGTAAGGCCACTGACAAGTGACACTGCTATGGTGTCTGCCCCGACCTTGCTGGAAGGCATGGCTTTGGAAAGGCCACACGGGTGGCGGAAGCCAGAGAGATGGACACCTCACATGCAGAATTATGAGTGCCATAACTCTGTGATCTGTGTTTGTTTCCAAGAAGATAGAGAGAAAGAGAGAGAGGGAGAGAGAGAGGGAGAGATGCACTCATTATTCACATTGTGCCTCAGTCCTCAGAGGTTTTCGAGGTTGCACATGCTGATGAACTGACTTCTGCCAATCCTCCACTTTGTACCTGAATTTAAACAATTACAAATCTGATGCTAATGAGTAGCTGACTGTTTTAAAATTCGCTGTTGCCCTGAAAACATGAAAAACACAAGCAAGGTGAGAGACAAGGAGAAATACAAACAAGTGAGGAGCACAGAGATATTACAGTGAGAGTGAGGGCATCTACACAGTGGATTATCATGCAGGCTCTCGAAGTAGTATATTAAAATACCAGTTGCATTTGTAGCTAAAACCAGATTCTGTTGCACTAACAATTGGGGCATAAACAAGGCTGGTTTTATACACAATATTGCCAAAAGTGTGTCTGCCTTTACATGCACATGAATTTAATATGGAGTTGACCCGTCCTTTGCAGCTATAACAGCTTTGACTATTCTGGGAAGTCTTTCCACAAGGTTTAGGAGTGTGTTTATAGGAATTTTTGACCATTCCTCTAGAAGTGTGTTTGTGAGGTCAGGCACAATGATGTTCGACGAGAAGGCCTGGCTCTCAGTCTCCACTCTAATTCATCCCAAAGGTTTTCTATCAGGTTGAGTTCAGGACTCTGTGCAGGCCAGTCAAGTTCCTCCACACCAAACTCATTCATCCATGTCTTTATGGACCTTGCTTTGTGCACTGGTGCGCAGTCATGTTGGAACAGGAAGGGGTCATCCCCAAACTATTCCCACAAAGTTGGGAGCATGAAATTGTCTAAAATGTCTTGGTGTGCTGAAGCATTAAGAGTTCCTTTCACTGGAAGGGGCCAAGCCCAACCCCCGAAAAACAACACCTGAATTCAATGATTTGGAGGGGTGTCCCAAAACTTTTGGAAATATAGTGTATGTATAAGTTACAGTAATGTACACTAAACACAGTGCATTACTAAATAAAAAGGAAAACTTCATCCTGAACATCTTGCATATTAATCTTAATTTACATCTGATCTTCAGTAGTGTCTAAGATTTAATATATGACGAAATTCTAGTTTTGATAAACTTTCTGTATCAACACATTGCTCTGTTATCACGTTGGATAATCATGTCCCACACTGCGGTTCTCTTCAATTTAGCCATCTCTTCATCTCTTCCTTAAGAGAGACCAGTCCTGTAGTCTGTCCATCTCTTTCACCTCCTCATCAGTACACTCTACTCAAACAGATCAACTTAACAACACCACCAACACCATTACACTCGCCATCTCATAAAACTTTAACTAGCCTAGCTTAGAGTCTATGTTGTAACTCAACACAACTTAGACATATAGCTGCATTGCATTCTGGGACTTTTTGCACTCATGACTTTTTCTCTAATGTCTCCTCCACAACTTCCACAGTGGAAATCTAATAAAATATGACATTGTACATTGCTGGAAAATGGTATGTGAGAATAGAAGCTCTTGGTATGTTCTCTTGAATGTTCTCTTCATGTTTCTAAGGTTTTCTTTGGGTACTCCAGTCTCCTCCCCCAGTCCAAAAACGTGTGGTAGGTTGAATGGCATCTCTAAATTGCATGTACTGTGTGTGATTGTGTCCTGTGATCGGTTGGCACCCCATACAAGGTGTCTCTATTAAGCTATTCACAAAAGTAAGTAAGCTATTCACAAAATGGATAAAATTTGTCTTATGAATTCTCTGTAATACCAACAACTAACCCTGGCAGGGGCTGTGTGCTAATGAACAATGAGCCAACTACTAAGTAATGCCAACTTATTGAATTGGTACAGCCCACTTAAAAGCCAACTTGTTAAAGCCATTTTGACAGGTATAATAATAATAATAATAATAATAATAATAATAAGAAGAAGAAGAAGAACAGGAAGAAGAAGAATTATAATAAGCATAAAATTTCTCATGGCCAAAGCCTTTACTGGGGACATGTGAAAGCAACCTTATTGCTATTTTTTGTGCTTAGACACAGTTCCAGTGTCTCGACTGATGCCTGACTGTACATCTTTGTTGGCATGGGAACGGCACTATATCCAGAATACAAAAGCACACAGCCTGATGGACAAACACTCTGTTAGGTTAACTTCACAGACATCAGCATCCAGTCTGCCGATAATCTGTGATGACTGAACCAGCGTTAATGTCACAGAGTCCTGTTATTCATAGATGCCTCTAATAGAGAAAGGAGCATGTAGTCCACATGCTGGTTAGGTCTCAGCGAGTGGGCCTGGATCATAACTAATGCCACCCTGGTGTGAAGCGTGGTCAACCTTCTGGTCATGCCAGTCATTCAGAAGAGAAGATCAGCTATGAGTAAAGCTGTCCTGCTGTACTGTTTATCATCCTACAGCCTGGAACTCCAGACTCTAATTTACATTAGATAGAAAAACAAGCTTAGATTATTGTAGCTGCTCACCAGCAATTTGTCCCAAATCATACAAAAAACATGGTATATATAATATATAACATTTGTCATTTTGTAGTCATTTATGATGGCATAGAGAGAAGCACTGAAATCCTATGTTGAGTATAACTAGTTGGTGTACAGACAATGTAATTAAGTGGAAAACAATACCCTCTAATGAGCATTAATGTTTGTAGTGGTAAAAACGTACAGTGGAAACTCTGTATACAAATTAAATTCATTCAGTCCTTAGGTAAAAATTTGTATTACAATATGAATTTTCCCATAAGAAATAATGTAAATGCAGATAATTCGATCCAGCCACCAAAATATATTAGCAATATAACCAATTTCCAAGGGTCAAAGGTCCTCACAGGAAGTCACCAAGCTAGTGCTAAAAATAGAACAGACCACCCAACAAAACAAAAAAATGCCCCAAAAATAACATAGTTTTTAAACACATGCTGAAGGCAATGTTGGTATTGTGGGTTGACTCTGTCAAAACAGCTTTTGTTGACTGAATCCTAAAATTCGTAATCTCGCTTAAGAGAGTGCATTCTTATGCCAAGGTTCTACTGTATGAAGATAGAAAGTATGGTTTTGCCATTCAGCTAGTATGGCCCAGTTAAACCATTAGCAGACTCAATTTTGTTAACTGTGCTGCTGTAGGAGTATAATAAACAATGAGGTGGTGCTGAATGACCTGTTATTTACGGCATACCACCAAGAAGGACAACCACATCCAGTAGAGTAACTGTCAACGTAGCCTCAGCCTTCGATGCCACGCCCACAAATGTTTGCTGAACATCTGATGCACATGGCACACAAAATTGAATCGATTTCGAAATCGTTATCTAACTGGTTGGATCCTACAGGATTTCTGTGGATATGTGTGTCACATTTTTTAATGGTCTTGTGGAAAAAGGAAGCTGTTGTGTTTACTGCTGTGACAATGAGTACTTATGAAATTCAGATAAATGCTGGATTTTCCAAATGATGTAAAGTTCACAATTTAGACTTATTCATTTTCAGGACTTTCTTAAATGAATGATGAACCGGTCTGTATTTGTATACATCGACTTTACATTTTCATGCCCCAAAACATGACACTGAACAAAACAAACTGTGAGTGGCTGCTTCACATGTCAGTCACACGCCCTCTTGGGTAGTCTGTGGCCAATAAATGCTGCTGTGGAGTCCAAACCTTCTGCTGTAAGTCTGAAGGTCTGGCTGCACGAGACTACTGCCAATGCAAGAGGAAGCTGTCTGAAAGGGATGTCCGGGACTAACCCGGATTGTATCCAAAAAACATAAAACCACTGCCAGCTCAATGCAGAATTAAATCTTGACTCGTCAGGAGCACCACAGGGTCAATATTCATGGTCCACTGCTATAGAAAAACACCTTTGGTCACTCATGCCAAGGTCAAACGTTGCTTTCAATAGTGTAGTGCCAGCAGTGGAAATCTTCCCCTTCACTGTATACATATATATCTACAGCATGTTCCAGTGTTGGAGAAGTTACAACTTTTTAACTTTGACTCTTACAAAGTGCTGACACTGAAACCTGCTCTCATAAATGTCACCATATTAACAATTACACACATTTTTAATCAGTTCATATGGAGCGTCTGCTATACAATTCCCTGTGAATGAGCAATGACAGTGTATTAGAACAAGCACATTCATATAAACCTGTGATTTGCAGCTGCATTAGTGTCAAAGCTGCTGTTGTAGAAAATTACTCCACTCTTTCAGGCCAATCAAAATGCCCGATTCCGCAACGCTGTGACTGAAATCAAAATCAATCTCTTCCCTGTACAGTTCTGAGCTACAAGACCACCAATAAACCCATCCAGCCCGACCAGGATAGACTCCCCAATGTAAAAGGTTCTGGTTGTGCTCCAGCTATCATTTCTATAATTCATTTTTGTATGGTGAATTTTTAAAAATCTCATGCTTCAGATCAACATAAAGTAACGTCTCCTGGGGCCTGGATGCAATGAGTCGGAAGATTGTGTAGGAGCCTTAGGGCAAATCAATACAGTGTGCTGTAGTATGTCAGTGCTGTTAGTGTCAGGTAAACAGGAAGTCTAAACAAACAAGACAGGCAGATTAGTTCAGTACATGAGGTTAAGCCATGCTGTATCGAGGGTCTGTGTTATGAGCAGGCATCTGTCTGTTTGTTTTATAATACATTTGTTTCTTATTTTCTGAAGTCTGATGCTCAAAGCTTTGGCAGGATTCTTAGGTTGATAATGTCACTAGAAGACATATACATTTATTCATATTTTGCTTATGATGTCACCATTCGAAAGGTAATTCAGAAATCATCCTGCTCTGGCGCATATGTTTCATCTGATAAAGTATTTAAAGCCTGTGCTACAACGTAGCCTGTGAGCTCATCTATCTGTCTCCTTTCCTTACTTCCAACAATAGTGGCATTGTTGGATAGTCTAGTGCTGGAAGCAAAAAAAAATAATTCCTTTTATACCGACTGTAGTCGATCAGCTAAGACATTTTGTGCCCAAGGTTTGCTTCTTTGGCTTAGCACTAAAGCAATAAGGCTAATATTACTACCATATAATAAAAATTCTTAAAACCACCAGTTTAACATTGCTTAAAAGTCATTTTATGCAGACTTGCTGATGAGGGGTCATATTCAGAGTTGAGTTAGGCATGCATAGTGAAGATTTAACACTGAAATTGCACATATCAGTATTCAGACTTCAGACACAGTTGCAGACTTAAGAGCTATTCAGGGCTAAGTTACTGAGAGTTATGCACGTAGGATAGAGTTTGTCTCAAAAAAAGGTCATGTCTCACTTATGTGTGATTCTGACCTTGGACATAAGTACTATTATTTTGTGTGATATCAGCTCAAGTGAAGAGCAGTATTAAATCCAATGCCACTAGTTTGAGGTAACAATATGGCATGTTAAATTTTTAGATTTATTTTGGGCTCTGAATACTCTGGAAAAAAACATGAAATTCCATTTAAGGGCAATGTTAAATACATAAATAAGGCAATAATTAATAAATCTTAATAAATCTTAAATCTTAATAAATTAATAATCTATCCTTATTTGGGTGACACTAGATATAGTGTGATTATAAATCATTTCCCTGCTATAACTGTGTATTATATGATCTAAAAAGTGCAACTATTTAACCAGGAAATTCATTGTAGTTTGTTGACGCTATCATCTAATGGAGACTTGCGTGTAAAATTGTTTGTGGTAATTGCAGTCCTAAAGCTATCATAGCACATGTAGTCCAAAACCATCCTAACAAAACTGTTCATATCAATTGCATTCCAAATTAATCTTCATGGTTTCTGAATGCTACCATCCACAATAATCTCATATACACTATGTTGCCAAAAGTATTCGCTCACCTGCCTTGACTCGCATATGAACTTAAGTGACATCCCATTCCTAATCCATAGGGTTCAGTATGACGTCGGTCCACCCTTTGCAGCTATAACAGCTTCAATTCTTCTGGGAAGGCTGTCCACAAGGTTTAGGGGTGTGTTTATGGGAATTTTTGACCATTCTTCCAGAAGCGCATTTGTGAGGTCACACACTGATGTTGGACGAGAAGGTCTGGCTCTCAGTCTCCGCTCTAATTCATCCCAAAGGTGTTCTATCGGGTTGAGGTCAGGACTCTGTGCAGGCCAGTCAAGTTCATCCACACCAGACTCTGTCATCCATGTCTTTATGGACCTTGCTTTGTGCACTGGTGCACAGTCATGTTGGAAGAGGAAGAGGCCAGCTCCAAACTGTTCCCACAAAGTTGGGAGCATGGAATTGTCCAAAATGTCTTGGTATGCTGAAGCATTCAGAGTTCCTTTCACTGGAACTAAGGGGCCAAGCCCAGCTCCTGAAAAACAACCCCACACCATAATCCCCCCTCCACCAAACTTTACACTTGGCACAATGCAGTCAGACAAGTACCGTTCTCCTGGCAACCGCCAAACCCAGACTCGTCCATCAGATTGCCAGATGGAGAAGCGCAATTCGTCACTCCAGAGAACGCGTCTCCACTGCTCTAGAGTCCAGTGGCGGCGTGCTTTACACCACTGCATCCGACGCTTTGCATTGCACTTGGTGATGTATGGCTTGGATGCAGCTGCTCGGCCATGGAAACCCATTCCATGAAGCTCTCTGCACACTGTTCTTGAGCTAATCTGAAGGCCACATGAAGTTTGGAGGTCTGTAGCGATTGACTCTGCAGAAAGTTGGTGACCTCTTCGCACTATGCGCCTCAGCATCCGCTGACCCCGCTCCGTCAGTTTACGTGGCCTACCACTTCGTGGCTGAGTTGCTGTCGTTCCCAAACACTTCCACGTTCTTATAATACAGCTGACAGTTGACTGTGGAATATTTAGGAGCGAGGAAATTTCACGACTGGATTTGTTGCACAGGTGGCATTCTATCACAGTTCCACGCTGGAATTCACTGAGCTCCTGAGAGCGACCCATTCTTTCACAAATGTTTGTAAAAACAGTCTGCATGCCTAGGTGCTTGATTTTATACACCTGTGGCCATGGAGGTGATTGGAATACCTGATTCTGATTATTTGGATGGGTGAGCGAATACTTTTGGCAATATAGTGTATCTTTAGTCTGTCCATGTGGGTCCATCCTCAGCAGCAGTAAGTGGTTCTATAGCACAATCCCTTTAAGGTCAACAAAAAGACAGTTTTGTTAAACATGGAGGACATCTAAGGATACAGCCCCTTATTACGGGGATGTGGTAGCTTAGTGGTTAAGGTGTTGGACTACTGATCCGACGGTTGTGAGTTTGAATCCCTGGTCCACCTAGCTGGGCAAGGCCCTTAACCCTCAATTGTATAAAATGTAAATCAGTCTGGATAAGGGTGTCTGCCAAATGTATTCTGAAACAATTTGCTTTTCTAATTTTTTTAATTGAAAAAATTCAGTATTAACTTCTAATGAGCTGTTAGTGTAGCATGTGAGGGTTCAGATAGGAATACAATACAGAAAACAGAAAAAAGCTGAATAGCACAAAATTTTAACCCTGAAACTCTTCCTTACCAGGATAAAGTTTGTTGTAAAGGTTGTGGCCTAAAGTTCAAAGGCACTGCTGTACATACGGCATGATTTGATAAAATGTTGCACCTATTTAGCATAAAACGTTTTGAGAACCAAAAAGAAGAATCCTGATGAATCTTTGTCAAAAAATATTTTGTAGACAGAAGTCTAGCTGTTTACTCCCATCAATAAAATACACAATTTCACACTTGGCCAGATGTTTCTTAACATGCTCTCTATCTCATTCTCTACAGGATTTGATTTGAGGAGGAAATTGTGTACATTTGATTTCTGATTGAACTGTCGCTTTAAAGTTTGTCTTCTCCGGTGTAGTGGTCCATGATGTGAACTTCAGGAGGATTTCAGAGCACAGAGCTGTTTTTTTTCCCTCCTCTCCTTGCTCTCCTGTCATTGCAGTGCACTCTTCCAAATGGTTTAGTGTGTGTCAGTGTGTAGCAGAACGAGTACATCATAAGAGAGTGGTCAGAGGATACATATGCTCTACTGTTCTGTCAAGTCTCTCCTTCTCTCTCCCTCTCTCTTTCCTACAGCTGGTATACAGTGATTCAGGATTAAAATGCACCTATAACAACATCCAGATATTATATATGGCCTCTGACCTCTACGCTGAAAGCGTTTATTATATTATAGTAGTTTGGAAGAAGCCCCTTCTTTTGGGGGAAAATAGGAAAATTACCACAAGCCTGTGTGTGAATAAGTACTATAATGAAGGAGAGAAAATCTCATACTTGAAATATAAAAAAGGACAAAGGACAAGGCCAATAGCAGCATTCTAGCATTCATGGGACAACACATTTTTGTTCCACACAAAGACTTGATCCTCATCTCCGATTAATAGATCTCTCTCTCTTTCTGTGTATGTGTGTGTGTGTGTGAAATGATAGGCGAATGCATTGAGTCTAAGGGTGTATGAAGGGGTTTGCTCCTTTATCCTGCTCCTCTCCACCTGCATTGAAGAGGCTGGAGTGTTTACAACATCTCAAACCTCTCATCCGTTGCTTTAATGAGATTAGGTGCACGTCATTCTCCATGTGCCGCCATTTTCTTCTTGTATAAAATCTGTGGAATGAGGGCTAAGTGTACCACCAGCTGAGCAGTGGAGCTTAAATCCCATCTCTGTTTCTGTCTATATCACCACTGTATCATTTCTTTGCGTCCTCAGTGTATCCGAGTACTAATCCACACACACACACACACATAAGGGTTACATCCCATTGTTCCTGGTTCTTTGATAGAAAGCTCAAGCTGATGTAACATTACAAAATATTATAAGGTGTAAATGATTTACAGCGGCCATCTGTCAGGCATATGCTGCCTGTGCAAGCCTCGGAGCATCGCACACGGAGATCCGACGTATCATCTATTATTTACACCCGTCTAACTGGTGTAATGAATCAACCAGCTGAGGGTTAGACAGCCTGCTCAGTTTTACCTGTGGCTTAGTACTGAGGCATGACAATATCACGTTTAGCATGCTCTCCTGAAAAGTTATCAATAGAGTAATATGAGCTTTGTTGTTCCAACCAAGCAAATCGAACAAATTAGGATTCTATATTGATTTTGTCTTTTACCATGAACCAATTTTGAGAGTCATTATAGCATTCTGTATATTGACGTTCTTTTTTTTTTAAATAGGAAGAGAGGGAGAGAGAGAGCACAAGGGTTTGATTGACGTCCAAATCGTCGACAGTGCTCGGGATACACAACATATCCTTATGAAATCTCATCAGCATACATAAAGTATGCAGTATACTCATTTACTCACCAGCCAATTCTGAACACAATTAACCACTTACTTGTACATTATTTGATTAATTTTATTTAAATAATTGTATTTATTTATTTAGATATCTTAGTCTTATTTTCAGGTTGAACTGGTCTATCCATTCTTTTTCCATTATTGAGTCAGTACAAAAACATTTTTTTATTTTCAAGCATTACTTATCCAACCCAAAAATTAAATGTTATAGAAAAATACTTTGTATGTCAGTAAAGAAAGCAACATTATAATGAAGGATGCTGGGTTTTGCATGTAGTCAAAGTGTCCAGAAGAGCTGTGGCATATTCTGTTCTAAAAGTACTGGAACACTGAGACCTTTTTTTAAACAGTGAAGACATGGGGGCTGTGGTAGCTTCGTGATTAAGGTGCTGGATTACTGAGTGAAAGGCTGTAAGTTCAAATCCCAGGTCCTCAAAGCTGCCACTGCTGGGCCTCTGAGCAAGGCCCCTAACCCCCAATTGTTCAGTTGTATAAAAAAACAAAAATGAGATAAAAATGTTAGTCACTCTGGATAAGGGTGTCTGCCTAAAGCTATAAATGTAATGTAATATATATGATAACATAGAATATGGCACCTTTGCTTTTTTTTAAGTAATCAAAAATATTGGAGCACATGAATGACAGGTGTTTCTTGTTGCTCAGGTATACCCTGTTAGGTTTACTGTGCAGGCCACTTCAGTTTTTCCACTTACCCCCAGTGAAAGAAATTACAATGCAAAGATATTCTAGGCAATTTTGTGCAACAGCTCAGGGAAGACCCAAAGATAGATGTTTTAAAACCACTGACCACTGACTATAATGTACCCCCGTTGAGTCATGCAAATTCAGCAACTCGTATGTTGGCATGAATGACTACAATCCTGAAGGCAAGGTTCAAGTGCTTCAGATAATCCATTCATCCATCCATTTTCTGCGCCACGTATTCTAAACAGGGTCACAGGGACTCGCACCTGGAGTCTATCCCAGGAGGCTCAGGGTGCAAGGTGGTGGACATGCCACATCACTCACACACTACAGCCAGTTGGCAATCAGCCTACAATACATGTTTTGGGGAGGAAACTGGAGTACCCTGAGGAAACCCCTGAAGCACAGGGAGAACAACCATGCACACAACGGAGAGGCCGGAAAATTGGACCTGTAAAGCTGCTTTGAGACAATTTCCACTGTTAAAAGCTCTATACAAATAAATTGAAATTAATTGAATTGAACCCCCTTCCGTGGAGCTTTGTGGCAAACATGCAAACCACTAAGCCACTGTACCCATGGACCACCGATCTCAGTGACTTTGACTGCAGCATGGTTGTTGTTGCAGAAACTGTTCCCTTTTTATGGACAACAGTCTACAAAAACAAAACAAAACAAAAAACCCACAGTGCAGTAGTTCTGTGAGTAGAAACCATAATGAGAGCTAGAAGTAGAATGGATAGACTGGCTCAAGCTGACAGGAAGGTTAGGGTAATTAAATGACCTCTCCTTGCTGTGAATGCAGAGTTTTACCCAGTTTATGAATGGGGCCAACTAATCATTTGCATTCTGCAGCACTTTTTTAAAAAACTTTTGCTTTTTCGCTGACGCTTCCTCTCTGCTTCACCCGCTTCTTGTCCATTCCTCCTGCATCTATACTGATTTCTATTTCACCCGACGGACTTGAGGCGAAATGACCAATAGCGTTGCAAGACTATACAAAAACAATACAAAACATTTGAATTTCCCAAGCATTTCTTTTCCAACAGGAAATTCAATGTTATAACAAAACGTCTCCAGAAGAACTTCCTTATAAAACTGCACAAATGACTTTGCTTAGTTTATTATTCCATACTTCATTTTATAATATTTATTTTATGTAAAAACAAATAAGTTAATTATTTTTCTAAGCATCTTTGATTTTTGCTATTTGCAACAAAGAAATCCATTACATTAAACAGGACCTTTCTTGAATATTTTATACCAATGATAATTGCATTCAGTTACATAAAATGCATCAAGTTGCATTTTAAGTTGTAGCTACTGATGATCATACCTACATATACTCAGATTTAAGTATAATGAACTATCCATTTTCTGTAGCGCTTAACTACACAGGGTTGCAGGGAATCTGAAGCCTATCCCAGGGGACTTGGGCCACAGGGCAGGGGACAGACACACCCATTCACACAGTTCTGACAATTTAGAGATGCCAATTAGTCTACAACACATGTCTTTAGACTGGGGTAGGAAACCAGAGTGCCCAAAGCATGGGGAGAACATGAAAGCTCCGACACAAGCAGGAATCAACCCCCCCCAGCCCTGGAGGTGTGAGATTTGCCCCCCTTTTGGTGAACTGTATAGCCACCAGCAGTTAAAAACACAAAAAGAAACTCAAGTGTGTTTAATGAAATTATTTAGGCAAATGAATTCCAGTTGCAGATAGGATTGCACAAATTACTGAAATATTACACTATAATATTATAATACAAAGCAATTCAAGCGGCATTTGTTAGTCCCAAACCATTCTAATCCAGCAGTCAATTAGGTTTTTTTTTCTGTGTTAACTGTCAATAACAGCATTGAACCCAGCATTGAGGTTGTTCTAAGCCTATTAAATTGTCACTCTTGTTTTCCAGGTCTGTTCTTTATGCATGGATTAAAAGTTGTTTTGAATTATTGACTATGTGACTTAACCGTGTATTTCTCCACACTTGTTGCCAAGACAACAAATCTGTAAACTCAAAACAGCATGTTCAACATAGACAAGAGGAAAATATTGCATTTAGAAGCAATATACTGGCAAACAAAACCCGATTTTGTTGCATAGAATACTAAGTACATATTGTGCAATGAATAAATTGAGGTTATGTTATTGTTATTGTGAGACCTTGAATTAATTCAAGCTTTCCATATGTTAGTTTATTTGTGTTCTCACATAAAGGAAAATGCTCACAGTTAGAACAAGCAGCTTACGGGATAAAGTCGAGCTCACAGTATGCTTCACACTCTGCTATGAAGTTCTGTCTGTAGAGCAACGCTTTAATTCCAGTGTTAATGGGGGATGTGAGGAAAGTTGCAAATTTTATTTATTTATTTATTTATTTTTAATGACCTATGCCTGTGTGAACTATGTGCACAGGATTTTGATGGGAAAAGATAAACTGAGCAATCGTATTTAATTGACAACTCAGAACAGCAAATTGAGCACAGATTAGTAAAATGTTGTGCAAGCATTATGATTTCCTGGCCTGGATTGTGTGCATGTGTGCAAAAAAATGTGACAAAAAGATCAAAGCACAGAGTTATGTTGTTTGGAATGATCGTGATTGGTAAATCTGGCATACATGTTCATCTTGGATTTGTTAAGCAATGTATGATGAAAAGGGGCCTTGATACATGTCCTATACATGTCATGATACAATATATACAATTTATTTCACCCACCCCTGGTGGAGGACACACTTTTCTTGGATTTACCGTTGGTTAAACGTATTAAGGAGACAGATGTTTTTAGTATCACATGGAATTTTTAAACATTTGAGAACATGTTGGCTTTAAAATGAATCGCTGAAGGTTCTGAAGGAACATTTTCCGACTGTGCTCGGACTCGTACTTTTCTCCTGGCGAACGTTTCACCCTTAAACATGACAAGATTCAAGATTCAAGATTCAAGATTCAAGAAGCTTTTATTGTCATTTCAACCACATATAGCTGGCACAGTACATAGTGAAATGAAACAACGTTTCTCCAGGACCTGGTGCTACATAAACATACAACTACTAGTACAATACAAAACAACAAACAACACCACAGAGCTAGGACAGAAGTTTGTCTTAGCCACGTAAAGTGCACAGTGTGCAGCTAGGTGCAAACAGAGCATAGACAAGACAGTGCAAAAAAGACAATAAATACAATAAAGACAACACAAAAGAACACAGGACACTTAGCGCTGAAAGGAAATAAAAGAACGTGTACTGGAATGTAAGTGAAATAAAATAGATAAAGTGAAATGATGTAGAAAAAAAGTATTGTGCAAAAATATTGTGCAAAAATACACAGCAGCAGTTGAGGTAGTGCAAATAGAATAAACATAAGTATAACTATAGCAGCGGATGACAGGTAGAGGTAGTGCAGTAAGTAATGAACAGTATAAATTATGTGTGTGTGTGTTTGTGTCCACACAGTCAAGAGAGAGTGTGTGTATCTGTGTGTGAGAGACAGAGAGTTAGTATACAGTTCAGTCCTGAGTGAGAGTGTGTGTGAGAGTGTAGAACAGTTCAGTCCTGGGTGTTGAGGAGCCTAATGGCTTGAGGAAAGAAACTGTTACACAGTCTGGTTGTGAGGGCCCGAATGCTCCGGTACCTCTTTCCAGATGGCAGGAGGGTGAAGAGTGTGTGTGAGGGGTGTGTGGGGTCAGCCACAATGCTGATGGCTTTGCGGATGCAGCGTGCGGTGTAAATGTCTGTGATAGAGGGGAGAGAGACTCCGATGATCTTCTCAGCTGTCCTCACTATCCGCTGAAGGGTCTTGCGATCTGAGACGGTGCAGTTCCCAAACCAGGCAGTGATGCAGCTGCTCAGGACGCTCTCGATGGTCCCTCTGTAGAACACAAACAGGATGGGGGGAGGGAGATGGGCTTTACTCAGCCTCCTCAGGAAGTAGAGGCGCTGCTGGGCTTTCTTGGTGATGGAGCTGGTGTTGAGTGACCAGGTGAAGTTCTCCGCCAGATGGACACCAAGGAATTTGATGCTCTTGACGATCTCCACAGAGGAGCCATCGATGGACAGCGGAGAATGGTCACACTGTGCTCTCCTGAAGTCAACAACCATCTCTTTGGTCTTGTCAACGTTCAGGGAGAGGTTGTTGGCTCTGCACCAGGCTGTTAGATGTTGCACCTCCTCTCTGTATGCTGACTCGTCGTTCTTGCTGATGAGACCCACCACGGTCGTGTCATCAGTGAACTTGACGATGTGGTTGGAGCTGTGCATTGCTGCACAGTCGTGAGTCAGCAGAGTGAACAGCAATGGACTGAGCACACAGCCCTGAGGTGCTCCAGTGCTCAGTGTGGTGGTGCTGGAGATACTGCTCCCGATCCGGACTGACTGAGGTCTCCCAGTCAGGAAATCCAGGATCCAGTTGCAGAGAGAGGTGTTCAGGCCCAGGAGACTCAGCTTCTTAATCAGCTGCTGAGGGATGATTGTGTTGAATGCTGAACTGAAATCTATGAACAGCATTCGAACGTAGGAGTCTTTGCAGTCCAGGTGTGTGAGGGCCAGATGGAGGGTTGTGGTGATGGCGTCTTCCGTGGAACGGTTAGGACGATACGCAAACTGCAAGGGGTCCAGCAAGGGTGGTAGCTGTGACTTGATGTGCCTCATGACGAGCCTCTCGAAGCATTTCATCACGATTGGTGTGAGTGCAACGGGACGGTAGTCATTGAGGCAGGAAACCGTGGATGACTACCGTCCCGTTGACATCTCAATTAGGAGATGGATCGGCCTTCCCTGTGATAGAACGGAGGGTCTGAATCCAGTGGGGTTTGATGATAGGAAATTGTTTGGAGTGACTCTGTGGAATGATGATCAGTGGTTCAGCTGACCTGGAAAGAGAGAGAGAGAGAGAGAGAGAGAGAGAGAGAAAGAGAGAGAAATAAGGAGATGAGAGATGAGATCTATCTAATCAAGTGAGGTCGGTTTCAGCTCTTCACCGCACTTACATCTGCACTTAGGGACTTCTGTACCATTACATCTGACCCAAAGGCACTCACTGTATTAATCTGAGATGAATTCGATTCCCTAAAATGAATTGTGGGCAAATCCATAATATCCATATACCCATTAGATCTCCAAATGACATTAGATCGTATCAAATCTTTGACTGTATGCATGAGTAAGCAGGCAGCTGAAATAAGCAGCCATTCAGATTTCTACAGCCTAAAGCTGTCCACATCGAAGCAGAAAGTTAAAATACTTCCCTTTCCTTTTTCCTTGATGGCCGTGCACCTATTAGCTCGGTCCTGATTTGCCAAGCAGATTTTTTCCTGGCAGCCCTGATAGCATCAATCCTGCCATTCCTCTCTAAGTATTTAGCTTTGGAAAAAGTCAAAGGCTGTTAGTGGTTGGTGTAATGGAGTATACGTCCGTACTTCACCTCGGTGTGTGTGTGATTTATGTGGTATGGGGGGTTTAGTGAATAAATATTAAAACAGTGGTGTGGCACAAGCTGCCAGCAATAACAGGCCGCCTGGTTTCCTGTGCTGCTTTTGATTGCCTCCTGCTTGCAGTGATTAACAGAACTGAGCCTGAGAGAGACCGGGGGAGAGCGACGGGTGACTGGCAAAGGATATGAAGTGACCAGGGTCAGCATTTGCAAGTTTTATGAAAAGCTATATCTTTATGAAATCAGAACAATTATTTGATATAATGTGAAGTACACCTCACAATTTGTGTTCAACAGAATCTGATAACTAAACTGCTGGAAAATAAGCAACGTCTTATTGCTTATTATGGGAAGAACAATAGGAAGTAATTTGCAGAAAAATGTGGCAAAGCTGCTAGCTATTTTCTCACTTTGCATGTAATCCTATGGGAAGTTAGCAATAAGTATAGTTTTAAAAACACCAAATGATGTCAAGCGAGTGCATTTTCTCCCCCTGTTCAGGCCATAAATTGAGGCAAGTGAGAAAACTAACTAACATAACATAGACTAACGTTAGGTGATTTATGACATGTTGGATAGAAAATGTTACACTGCCAATATTCCTATATTAAAAAATAACTAAAATTTACAGCATACGTTTGTTTTGGTCAGTCATTTGTGTGCAATGTGAAATTATTATTCGAACTTAACTGTAGCTGCATTGTCACACAAGCAGCTCAAATTCTCTGCCTGAATTTCTTCATCTATGTTACTGATAATAATAAAATCTAATCTAGCATGCATGCTAGGCTAGTCAGTTAGGTGATACTAGCTAGGACTATGAGGTTTAATTAACTTGTATTTTCTCTGCAATTTTGTTACATTAACCTCCCTGACATTTCAGCGATACTGCTTTTGCTGCATGTCTGAGGCTGTGAGCATGTGACATGGCACATCTGTATTCAGAGTAGAAGCCTGGAACCGAAAGTTATTCCAAAGACATAGTATACAGTTTGGAGGTGATGATCAAGTAAATGCAACACATGCCACGCCACGTAGCTAAGCAATTACGTGTTATAAATTCCATGTTGACAGGTTAAAGTTCAGAAAACAAAATACACCGTCTAACTAAGTTTAGCAAAGAAATAGTTGCAGCTAATTTTCTAGAAGCTGAAGTACCAAAGAATTCCTTTAGGTTTACTGGCTAGCTAGCTTGTACAAATTAGCTAAGTGATTAACTATGAGGCAGGTAATCCGAATTAGCTAGCAGACCATCTTAAATCCTCCATGATGTCCAGTGAATTCCAGTTCTTGTTGTTACAGAGGAGATAACTAGCTAGCTAGTGCTATGAATGGACCATTTTTATAGATGTGTCATAGATAAGAAAAGAACACAGGTGATTAGACCTACTGCTAATTGCTTACATGTATATTAACAATATTTATTCAACAATTTGATTTTGAATTTAGTGTTACAGAAAGAAAGATCATATATGTACAATATCTGTGATTACGAACAGATATTGGTACAATCGTCTGCTAGCATACTATGGGGAAGAATGTGTGAAAAATACCACATCACTGAAGATCGATTCCCTCAGACTCTAGATATGGACTTGGCATCAATGAAGAATAATGTGACAACTGGTATAAAGCATTGATGTTGGTCCTCTGCCAAGATTAGAAGATGGTGTAGTAAGCTGTACTCACTATAGCCAAACTTCTACTGTGCTCCAATGGAGATCTTTGGCATTCACTGGTGTCAACAAATCCAAAATGAGGAACAGTCTGAACCTAGATGGCAGCTTCTCATCCATCTCAGTCAAAATGGTTGATATTGAACCTGACTGTCAAAAATGGCAGCCCTGTTGAGAGATTTGTTATGGTTTTTCTGTATATATTGTGTAAACCGTTTATTTTATTTTATTTTTTCCACATCAGCAAAAAATTACAACAAACGGCACATTTCAGGGAAAGCACCTTTAATAGTGATAAAACTGGACACTCTGTACAAAAGAAGTTTAAATCTAGAATCCTAAAAGGTCATTTGGTTGCCCTTTAACGGTTTTGATTTTTACACAGAAATGTCTAACTGCTGAACCTTTTTGTGCTCTGGTCAATATTTTTTCTTAAAATATCTACAAGTAAAAGCAGCCTAGTAGTGATAAGTTTGAAAAAAAAAAAAGGTTCAGTCTAACACTCTAAATGGTTCCTGGTTTGCATTAAATGTGCTCTATAATGGTTCCCCATTCATAGAGGGATTGAAGTATCCTTTGAGGAACCTGAATAACTAGATAAATCTCTGGTACTCTAGTAATTCAACCTTTTATTTCTGTGCTCAATATTTCTCACTTTTATCTTTGTAAGATTGCTCAGGTGCTGCTTCTCATGTTCTGCTATTGAATTCCTCATCCATCTTCTGGCTGCAGCTGTCTGGCTTATCGTCATTTCCTTCTTGTAGGTATCAGCTTCAGATCCCTCGACAAGCTTCAGAGTTCAGGACTTCAGATACTTCACAATCATCAGTAGATCCACGTAAGGATCAAAATCATCCATGTTGCTTATTAAACCATCAATAATCTGATTCTTTTTGTGATCATTGTGGCCAAAAATGGTGGCTTTTGCTTGTTGGTCTTTTTTGCCCCAAATCACAATACAGCTTGAACTGGTGAAATCACAAGCACAGGGCTAGGGTTATTTGAGCTTCATATGGTGTCATGTCTAATTAGATGAATAATCTCCTAACCCAATATTGATGTATCACATCTTTCTGCCGTCACTTTTTTCATGTGACTACTGTGGCCTCTGTATGTTCTTTGCGTGGTAATGAACAATGATGTTACACCTGAGGGCAGAGCAGCTCACCGTGTGCGCAGCAGTGAGAGCAAGCTTAACCCTGAACACATGTAAACATTGACCTGATGCTGTTTTCCAACACCCTAGCCAGAGCCTGCCACCAGCACAGAGGAATGCACCAAGAGCATGTGTGTGTGCACGTGTGTGTGTGTGTATGTGTGTGCGCATTGACTGTCAAATGAACAATTATCACTTTGCATTGCTGCATGCTTGACTTTATGTTAATTAGCTTGCATTGTGCAGGATGATATTCATCATGTCTTACCCAGGCTTGCTTGTTAGTATGGGTACTTAGTCACATTCCTACAACACACACACAAACACAGGTTGTTTTTTTGTGGTTCTGACTGCTATTCATTAGCTGTGCCATGCTGAGAGAGCCGTGTATGGATGATGGATATGTGTAGCAGATGGTCCATCATGAGCTGTGAGTGCCATGAGCAGAGTCACATCAGTCTCGACACTAGGCAAATGGGACACATTCATTCCCTGTTAGTGTTTCAAATGAGAGTAAACACTCGATGAGAGGACCCTCCGTCACACACTACATCAGAGAAAGACGCAGGGCTGCTGAATAGTTTCTGAAGCAAAATTATAATCTGTCATTCAGACCTGTAATGATGCAGTCACCAGGCTCTGAACTGTGCTGGAATAAACAGCTCTGTGAACCTGGTGCACACTGGCCCATTTTACTGGATTCCAGTGAGCTCATGTTCACTGTGTTTAAGATTTAGCATCAATGCCATGCTTTTGCTACAGCTTCAGAAGTCAACATTTTGAGTCTTGGTCAATCATGTCATTCATTCATCTTTAGTAACTGCTTCAGTCTGATCAGGTTTATGGTGGATCCAGAGACTATGCTGGGAATTGACTATGCGGGGTGCATTGGGGATAACATTGTGTCCTCTCAAGGTTTCTTCTACTCAAGGAGTTTTTTCCTCACCACTGTCAACTCTGGCTCCCTCATTAACGATAAATATATTTTGAATTTAAACTTTTCTGTTATATTCCAAATTTTAAGTTAAGTTGTCTTTATTTGTCGTTGTTGTTTTTTCTTCACATATCCCATTTTTGGGGGTTGGGGTCAGAGCACATGATGCAGCACCCCTGGAGCAGGGTGGGTTGGGGGCCTTGCTCAAGGGCCCAACAGTGGCAGTTTGGCAGTACTGGGGCTTGAACCCCAATCTTCAGGTCAACAACCCAATAACCACTTGAGCTGCTGCTTTGCAACATTTCATATTGTTTCAAAGCTACACAAAGTTTAATTGAGTCAAGGCAGACTCCAGAGGAAATACAGACTATAACAACAAAAAAGTCAGAAAATAAAGATAGGCAAAAGTATTGGAACAGCCCCAACATAAGGAATCAATCACAAAAAACCACAAAGGGTAAAAGTATCAGGATAGGTAAACAAGCACAACTT
This sequence comes from Hemibagrus wyckioides, assembly GCF_019097595.1. Classification (NCBI taxonomy): domain Eukaryota; kingdom Metazoa; phylum Chordata; class Actinopteri; order Siluriformes; family Bagridae; genus Hemibagrus; species Hemibagrus wyckioides. The sequence goes on from NC_080727.1 coordinate 12,743,719, forward strand.
AAATCCAAAACACTGGACAAAAGCACAGTCCAGAAAACAGGCAAAGGTCAACAAAACAAGCAAAACAGCAATATCAGAGCTTAATAGGATCAGAAGTCAAGAAACACTAGCGAAGTCGAACAATAGATAAACACCCAATTCTCAATAAATGGCTTAGTAACACCACAGAACAAAAATACAGAGCATGTCATCTCACAACAAGGAACTGAAACCAAGTGGTATATATAGGGTGAAAAACAAACATACATAATGGGAAGCAAGTGCACCTCATTAAAAGTGACTTTTAAAGCAATTGCTTTAAAACTAAATGGAAAACCTGGACCTCCTTAAAGTTACATAAGAATGTTAAATGTAGAAACAAAGTCTCTATTATTCATTAAATTCAATGTTTTAGCTAACTAAATGATCAAATACTCTTCATTCATTTAATACAAACTGTTTTCGATAGACAGCACAGCCTGCATGAAAATTTCCTCTGAAGCCCCCATCACACCGTCAGGGTTCTGCATAGAAAAAAAAATATCTCAGCATTTATTGGACAGTGCACACTTAGCTTGTCATGCCCATACACACAAGATCTCTCCCAGGAGCTGAACCTTGCAACCAACTGCCAATCATTGAAACAGTGACTGACTTCTCAAACATATTAGCACTAGACAAAGAGAGTGCTCAGAGCTGCAGCAATCAGTCCGTATCCAAATCCCTAACAGATTAACACCAGCTTGTTATTTTAGCAATTCTTGTAAATAAATTGTAAATGTAATTGTAATATGACTTCTTGTGTTTCTTTGTTTTTTTTATTGGTCTAAATATGAAGCTGTCACTACCTTCACCCAACTAGTTACCAACTTAGCTCGCATACAGCTGGCAGACTAAATTTATGTCGTATTGCTTTTATATTTTTCAGTATAGCGTAATCTGTGAAAGTGGCTTGGGTTTGATTTGCTTGAAGTGTAGTTAGAGTGCATATGATAGTATTTCACTGACCGTCATTGATCGGAAATTCGAATGTAAAGAGAATTGCGATTACGTTTGAATTTTGGCAGGCTCCATATGCGATGCTAAGGAAGTGAATTAGCACTTCGTATAATAGGGGTAACGGTTACTGCTATTTTGATATGACAGGGTCATAACTCATAAGACTTGGGAAGTGCAATTGGAAATGGACTTTGCTTTTCCATTTGAAATTTGGCAGACACTGAACGTTCGTGTAAAAGGTAATACGTGATTTGCATTTTCATTTAAATTATGTCGCAATTTATGCTTCTGCAAAAAATAGTACTTCCACAACATTTATTGGTGCAAATGTTTTCTTATTCCTGAGAGATTTCTTTTCTTGTTTTCAGTGTCAGTGTGCTTTCAGAATTTCTGGATACTAAGACTTTATGGCTAAACGTTATGTGTTTATTTCTTAATGTTTAGCTAACTTGTACCTGATGTCTTGAACTTGAACTGTGAGCATGTCTATTTAAATAAAAAACACACACATCACTACTTGCATTTTAAATCCAACTGATATTACAATTTCTAAAAGATTTCCTATCATGAATAGTCTGGTAAGTGTGGTTCTGGTACAAAAACGTCTGCAGACGAGCAGCAGACACCATGCCATCAACAGACCGTGCTCATTCATCACAAACCAATGAGAAACCTGGCTTGTGTACTTCTCCAGAATCAGCGCGATGGAATTTCCTTCAACAACCACACTGAGACCCAAACAGTGTCTCATGCCTCCTTCAGTACTAAACTGACCCATATTTCTCTGCTATAATGAAAGGAAATGGTGAAATTATGGGATAAAGTATTTGGATTAAAAGATCATTCATTACTGACTGATTTGTGAGCTTGGGTTTGTAGAAACTACAATTATTTTTCAATTACTATTCAGAATGCATTGCATGACCAAATATAGAGCAAGAGGATCATCATTACTGAGTGAATGCCAAGCATGTGCACATGCACAGATCTTTTGTAAAGTTTCCAAGATTTCCAAGTCCAAGCAGACAAACAGATTTCTTCTGCCTGTAAATATAATTAAAAAAAAAAAAAAAACTTTCCATAACATGATGTTTTACATATATTATTACCCGTGTCATGTTTAGACCAGTAACTTATGTGAGAGCAAAGAATGCATAGAAAGAAAATGATTCACCCCAAGAAAAAAAATGGGGTGGACTGTTGGTTCAGTGGATAGCCTTGCAGCTTCAGAGCTCCAGTGATTCCTGTTCAGATCTGAGCTGGTGTTACTGTCTGTTTGGAGCTTTGCATGTTCACAATGTTTCTTTATGGGATTGTGGAGGCGCTCCACTTTTTCCCAACATTGCAAAAATATGCAAAGCAGTGGACTGGCAATTTTTTTATTGCCCCTAGGTGAATGTGTGGTTTTATGTGTGTGTGTTTATGTGTGTTCCTGAGGATAAAGTGGTAACTTTCAGTCCATTTAACCCCTTATAATGAATAAAGTTCATACTTTTATCAAATTTAATCCATCACTCATGACTCATGACATTGAAACAATTGGTGCAAACAAAAACTATGGCTTGCAAATCATGGTTAGTGTGGAGAACATTTTAATGTTACTATTACCAAACATGATTATACAGTGGCCATAGTTACCATAGTAACAGATGCCATATAATGCCTAAGTTCCTTTTATTAGTTCTGTCATTTCCTCACTGGCCTCTCTTTTTTGTCCTTCTTTAAATTAATAAGACAAAAATACAAGGCTTTTCATGTTATGAAGAAAAGTCTAAACTGTCCTGAAGACAAGTTACAGCTTTTCCTCTGAAGCACTGATACTGGAGACTTCTTCTATTTAGTAACAAGGCCTCCTCAACACTTTCTTCCAAGTCACAGACCAATCAGGTTTAAGTATTCAGCAGTGCTGTGCTATAAATATAGTTTTCATACACAAAAGGCTAAATCTAGAGTTCTTCTTGGTTATCCAGAGGTTTGTTCCTCTAGAATAAACCCACAAGGTTCTTCGTCAAATCTTCACCCGTGTTTCCATGCTTGTTACAATTATATCAGTGTGAGCTCAGAGATAAACAGCTTTAGAAAGCTAAGAATATTTGGCTGGTATAATATATAAAGTATATAGAGGTGTATGGAGCACCATAGAAATAAGAAGGCTGTATAATGGTTTAGCATAAACTATAGCAAAAATATATTGAATTTTTAGGTAAGGGTATTTGTGTCAAGTGGGCATGGTTGAGCGTCAGCTGTGGAGAGACAGGAGGCAGGTTAAACCGGCGGTGACTACCATGAGCCAGGGAGATTGTGGCATAGGTGGCAGAGATCTCTCTCTCTCTCTCACACACACACACACACACACACACACACACAGAAACAGAAAGCATAATCTTGACCTTGAATGAGGCAAAAGCTGCGGGCTAGTATCTAGTGACGGGCAATTTTGGGTTGCATTTTCTGTTAGGTTGCATTTTTTTTGTTGAGGTTTTGAAAGTGCCCTGAACAGCTGCTGAGAAATAAAAATGAAAAAAGCCTCCTGAGTCTTCCTCCGCACCGATACACCCCGGGTGCCACAGTTTTCATTAATTTTCTTCAGATTTCATCTGGGCTTTCTCCATGACATTATATGGACTATATAAATATTTAGTCTGAGTTTTAGATATAGTTATTTTATTGCATGCCCACTTATACACAAGAAGAAGTGAGTGGTCATGTGCAGAAGTGAGCAGGATTAGTACTGATGATACTCCCTGCTTCATCTTGGCTCAAATCCTGCCATCCTGCCGGTGGAATTTCCTCCTGCTAGGTCCAGCGATTCAGCCGCTGCTTATGTAAATGTGCTTTGACCAGAGATTGGGATGAGTAAAGAGAGAGAGAGAGAGAGAGAGAGAGAGAGGGATGGTTGCATGACTCCTCCGAGTACAAAGAGCACTGCCTGAGCTTTTAAGAGCTGCACGATAGAAGAGGAAGCGGGGAGAAAAGACCACATCCCTAGACTCCTGGCCGCCAGGCGATGGAGAGATGTTTGGATTAGGCTCAGAGAGATCGGGAGAGAAGAGGACTGAGAGTGCAAGATGGGGCTTATGATGTTTGAAATCTCACCGAAGCCCTGCTTTTACAGAAAAATAATGGGGCTGCCATGGTTTCAGGGATAATACACATGGTGCATTAGTTTGTTTGCATCCATCCTCAAAGCTAGTGTACTGCACATTTTACGGAAAAAAACATGAAAATTTCTCTTAGAGTTAGAGGCTCTGTTCACTTCGTCATCCTTAGCCTTGCTTTTAACTGCTAACTATTAAAAGCTTTATGAAGAAACCTGGAACAGAGTGTTTCCATATTCTAGATGCTTCCAAGCAGAACTCATTTAAAGAATAATATGATGAACCCATAGGAGTTCGTAATATAAGAAACTTTGAAGTGACCCATTTTTCTAAATGTGTAAGCGATATACATTCACCGCATGCACTCGCAGCAAAGAACAGGTTCCTCCAGGGTTCTCTGGATGGTTATAATTCTGGGATAAACCTGGTCTTTTGTTTGAAAAATGTAAAAGTTCATTTGCACCACAAAATATTTTTCAAAAATTCTCCAGGGTTCTTGTGGACTACCCAAAATGTATTAGCAACTAGATCCACTTGTTGAGTATTTATTCTACTTTATTTCTTCAGAACCCTGTATATATGTCTAGTAGTTTTTAACTATGGTTCTTTATATCACAATTTGAAAATTATTTCAAAATGGTGTTGTATTAAACATTGTTCTAAGTGGAATGCATAGGGACATTTGTTAGGTTTGTTAGATTCCACATAAATGCTTTGAGACAAACCAAAGACTGCTTCAGAGTTTTATTATATTATAGATATTATAGTGTTATTATATTATAGATATTTTAGTGTGTATGGTATACTTATGTTTTCTCACAACATGTGGAAAACCCTCCAGACTAATGTTTTATTGGCCCAGTTGCATCACCATTCAAGACGCAGGCTCAGAAAAACAATGAATCCAGACAGAAACTATTTACATATCGACATATTACAATTGCAAATACATATTACATATTATATCATTGCTGTCTCATAGCTCCAGGCTCCCCAGTGTCATCCTCAGCTTGGGTTATTTTCTGTTTGGGGTTTAATGTTCTCCTCTGTTTGCATGAAGTTCCTGTAGGTTCTCTGGTTTCCTCACAAGAACATTCTAGTAGGTGAATTGGCTGTTTTAAATTGCCCTGGGTATGAATGAGTGTGTGAAGGTGTATGTGTGTTGTTGCATGATGCCCTGTGATGACCTGACATCCAATCCTGCATATGTTCCCCCATCACACACAGTGTTCCAGTGCTACGCTCTGAATCCACCAGGATAAAGGTTTTGTTACTGGATATAATTTAGCACTCCAAAATGATAAGCATTATTGTAGATCCCTTTTCATACACGAAGGATTTATCTAAAATGTTTACTAGATGTGTGTGTGTATTAGACTAAATGTTGAACATTAGTTCGAATATTAAACCAAATGGATTGTTTACTTTCAATTATGTAAATGTGATGAAAATCTGATTCCTAACAAATCTGCCAGTTGACCTCAGAAGGCTCAAAATACGATGATCTATCCTCCCTGTAGGACTCCAGACTCATTAACCCTCTGACCTTGGCTCTCACCATTAGACCTCCGTGCCCTTTGACCTTAGCCCTGTCCTCTCACACTTGTACACTGAGCTTCAGGTCTAATCCGTGTGAAACGATTCTCTCTGGCTTGATAGACATGACTCATTAAAGCCCCGCTGAGCCATAATCAGAGTAATGAATGAATGGTCGTGATTTCTACACTCCCACACCCATGAGGCTGCGGCAGAGTCACACTGCACCACACTCACTCACAGAGCATCATGTCATTCATTTGAGGGCAGATTTGTGAAAGGACACTCAGCGTTCATGACAGAGCCGGAGAATCTGTTCTGATTTGCAGTTTTATCATCTCGCTGGGCAGCAAACATCACCTCAGTGCTGAAGCTGTAGGAGTCGGCTCCTCTTGTCCAAAGGTTTTGACCCTTACTTTGATCTACCTCCAGTGATTCCTGTTCTTTTTTTTTTTTTTTTTTGGTGACGCTAAGCTCTTCCTTAAAGCCCGACAGGATGTTTCCTCTCCTTACTCACCTCAGTGAACAGGCTTACACAGCTGTGCTTTTCATTCACTTATATAGGCTGATCTTTTTGCCAGAGATTTTACAACAAAAAGAGGATAAAAGGCTTGTGACCTTCTATAAAAACTTTAATTGCTTTGCAATTCCTGTCCATTATTACTGTATTTTAACCTTGTGCATAACATTCTGGCAAATAATCCAATGTAGATGGTTTCTCTCTTCGACACAAATCAGATAAGACATGCTTCATGTTCAGCTTTGTGCTAGAACAATGGACACAAACGAAGCTAAACTGTATTAAAGCACCTTTCTCATCAAAAATATAAGACTAAATATGAGTCTTGAAGCATATACAGTTCATCAGTGATGTCTCTCACACACACACTCACACACACACACACACATTGATGTGGACTAGAATAAAGTAGGACTTACTGTCATCTATAAACATGGATAAAAGTTTTAAACTTCACTGAACACTGGAACCTTATTTATAGGGGTCGCTATCTTTAACATCTTGAATCCTTTTTTCTTCCTTTTTTGGTAACGTAGTAACATTCTCCACACACCTCTCAAAATTGACAGGAAGAAAGCTGGAAGTGATGAACATGTTCAAATACTTTCATTAATATGAAATAAAACTTAAATGTCTACATATAGACAGAAAAAAATTCTGTATGTGACTAAAAATTCATTTCTGCTGCATAAAGCTGTTCGTTTCTGATCGTGTGCAGAAAGATCTTCTGGCCAAAAATACAGTTTTTTTTTTTTTTTTTGCATGAATGACACCAGTAAACATAGTGTTAGGTTTATAGAAATCAGAGTACAGATACAGCTTCCAAACTTTAAATGATTTTTGCAAAATTAAAGTTAGAATTACAAAAAATAAAACTTGCAAATTTAGGGTTCTGGAAAAACACAACCCAGAGAAGCCTGCAGGTGCTTGTGTTTAGATGATTTTAGGAATTTTTTTTTTTATCTTTTTTTGTTTTAAAGTTGTTATTCATGTGGCTATTCACATACAGCTTCCAGTGTTGGGAATCTAGCAGGCCAAGCTATAATTCTTTAGCTTCAGGGCAAAATAAAATAAAAGCAAACTTTGTTAATGAAAAATATGGAAATAGGGTGAATTTCATTTTTATTTATTTTTTTTTACCAAATTATTCATGTTTATATTTTGTGTCTTTCATTGCTGACTGATTTGTTTCCTTAAATAGTGTTGAAATCTCTCCTCATTGTTTGCAGAGAGACAGATCTGTAATGTTGCTGAAACGGTGCTTTTATGCCATTTTATGAAATTTCTTCTTAATACGTATGAACAGACCTGGCATAGAGACACTTCAAATGCTAAAGAGGTGATTTGCAATATGGAGTTATTTCAGCTGTAATTTGTGTGACTTTTTCACTGTTAAAAATGCTTACACCAACAAAACATATGCATTTTGTATTGCCTCTCCTTCATGCATGCTGCATCTGTAAATACTGCTGGTGTGCTGCTGGGAAGACGAAAACTAAAATGTTCAAAGTCAACAATTATGCAAAACCATTTCCTTGTCATATTCAGCATGCCAAGTTCCTCAATCTGGCTGACTGGGAAGATTTTTACATACATGTGCTCCAAATGACTAATGCACCGCTAATCGTCTTGGCCTTTTAGCACATCCTTACAAATGCTTTTTTGGCGCAGAGGCTGTGCTTTTTGGCTCGGTCTCTCCATCACTCAGCTTCCCGTTCCACGTCGACTCTCCCCGTGCATGGCTTCGCCCCAGTGTCTGGCATCAGTCAAGCTGAAACGCTCAGCCACCCGTCTTAACCCCGGACACAGAGAGAGGTGTCAGGGTTGGATACACCGAACAGAAGAAAGGGATTAAAGAAGTTCTTAGAGAGAAAATGAGATCTGGCCATTATAGAGACTGTCCTAACACAGAGCTAAAGAGATGGAGGTCCAGACCTCTGGCCTTGCGACTCATGCGGCTGTGAGCATTAAGGGCCATTAGTGAGCATGTCACTACTAATAAGGAGTCCATTCTACACAGCTGAGAGCTTATACAGGAAGGAATGTGCAGCTTTATCTGGCTTTTCTCTTTAGGGAAAGGTGGCCATCTTTAGAGTGACGTTGTGGAGTCTTGTTAAGATGCAAGCATTTTCATTTAAAATACACTATTATATACTTCAGAACAAGTTAGGTATGCTTTAGTTATAATATGCTTTAGTTTTAAAACATGAATTCACACCATGGAAAGGGATTTTTTTTGGATAATCTACTATTGAGGCACACTATTTGCTTTTTTTTGGTTTTCTTTTTATGAAAACTTCCCAGAAATGCTCCATCTGGTTGATATTAAAGATATCAGGACTGGTATCATACAGGACACAACAAAAAAAAAAGTGCTTGCGAGTGGTCAGGTATGAAGCTCACCAGTCAAAAGAAAGACATGTTCAGTATCATGAACTTGTCCAGCACTGTCCATAATGTTTACAGCATTGTTAATAGGATACACAATACCATCATCTCAATTGTATCTGTTTAGAGCTCAGAATATCTATATCCAGATTTAAACAAAACTGGGCATGGCCTAAATGTTGAATATTAACCCTACCACTAGATAACACTGGTTAAACTGGGAAAAGAGAACACCATTCTGACAGTTTCTCATCACTCTAGGCCATAGCTGTTTAATTGGTTTGTGTTTTTTATAATCCTGCCTGTGCTAAAAAAATATTTGCCTCCAATGATCCATTTTCTGCATCACTTACCAAGAGTCAAAGTAAACCTGGAGCATATCCCAGGGGACTTGGGGCATAAGGCAGGGACAATGTGGATAGGGTACAAACCCATCGCATGGCATACACACACACCCATTCACACACTGCAGACAATATAAAGATGTCTTGGACTGGAGGAGGAAACAGAGGATCCAGAGGAAACAAGGGGACACAGAGTGACGGAGGGAATCAATCCCCAACCCAACACACACAACAGGGACAATATTCCTTATTAAAGATATAACTTTAATTACAGTGCCCTCCTTAATTACTGGCACCCTGTTTTGTTGTAAAGAATACACACAATAACTATACATTTCCACTCAAACAGCAGGTAAAGCTGGGGTGAGGTCAATTCTAAACCCTAGGTAAAATTGCCCACTAAATTAAATAACAAAATAGAACATACTAGCAGTCTAAAGCACCAGAAAACTTGACCAGGCAGTTACTATGTAATGTAATGCACAATGAAATAAGTATGCCCAGAAATGTTGAGGCACACTTCTCTAAAAGTCTCTGAAACAAAACAACAAAAAAGCATTGTATATTTTTTTTAAAAATATGAATAATGTATTTGTACTCGGTTATATCCTTAATCCCTAGTAACCACCTGGTCAGAGCTTCAGTAGTAGTCTAGTTGCTTATGAAAGCTTATGAGTCCATCTTATTCATACATAAATAGTTTTACCACAAGTGCTGCATTTGCAATGCCTGGATTATGGACAGCCTTGTCTACACTTTCGCAGACCTTTTGCTTTCAAGCCATCTGGCAATAGGTACCATAATATCCGCATCTCATTACTTGCTTACATTACTGTTACCCACATCAGCACCTTCCTGCACAGTCCCCATTCTGGACGGTTCCCACTCACTGCATATGTTTACTACATCTATTCATTCTATGTGCTGTTCCATTTATATGCTCCTACTTACCATTCAGTTTGCAGTCACATTGCTTTTCGTTTTCCATTAATGCTGTTTGGTTGATCCTGATATTGCTCCTGTTCTGTCTAATCGTATACACAGTTTTCTTGTTTTGTCTGCTATGTTGCATCACATCCCTAGAGGCATGATATTTCATCGCACTGCATAATTCAATACAATTTGATTTTATTTATATGGTGCTTTTAACAACAGACATAGCAGAAAGCCTAAAATTTCCTCAACACACGGGAGAAGACAATTTGTCTGAAATGGCACACTACAGTCATCGCTCACAGAAAGCTTGCTGCTTCTCAGCATTTTACTTTCTATTTCTACGTAAAGCTGAATTCTAAGTTGTGATTGGTAAAAAGGTGTTGATTAATTTGCTGTAACAGCAACTGTGCAGCTGAAAATCATAGACTTATAATAATTTGCTTATTGTAATATGTTATATTTCTATAATACACCAATCAGGCATAACATTATGACCACCTGCCTAATATTGTGTGCCCCCCCCTTTTTGCTACCAAAACAGCCCTGATCCAGCAAGGCATGGACTCCACTAGATCCCTGAAGGCACCAAAATTAGCAGCCTCCATGGGCCCCACCTCGAAACTTAAGGTATATGTACAGGACTCAAAGGATGCTTACAAGACTTAAAGCACACTTTTGATAGATACTGACCACTGCAGACCGGGAACACCCCACAAGAGCTGCAGTTTTGGAGATGCTCTGATCCAGTCGTCTAGCCATTACAATTTGGCCCTTGTCAAACTCGCTCAAATCCTTACACTTGCCTATTGCTTCTAACACATCAACTTTGAGGACAAAATGTTCACTTGCTGCCTAATATATCCCACCCACTAACAGGTGCCATGAGATAATCAGTGTTATTCACTTCACCTCTCACTGCTCATAATGTTATGCCTGTATACATGTATATGTAACATATGTTTTTACATTTATGTAATGAGTCTCTATCATAGGTAAAGTTTTCTGACAAAACGTCTGAGAGAGAGAGAGAGAGAGAGAGAGATGGGAAACTAGAGACTATTTATAGCTGCTATAACATAAATGACAGCAGAAATGAACTTGCTTCAAATTACATCAGTAAATTTTTACATCTGCAATCTGTAATCAGTAAAATCTTGTTACTCTGCTTCATCACAGCACCCAGTTGTGGATTATTTCACAGCATGCCCTAAAAGGATTTATTTCTTAATTAATTCACCTTTCTGTCTTTTTTTTTTTTTAAGAGAACCGGATATGTTTTTTTTTCTTAAATACCACAGTGTTGGGTTGAGAACATTCCTACAAGGTGGACATCCCAGGTGTCTAATAAAGTGGCCATTAAGTATAGTGTGTAAATGCTGCACTGCTGAGAATGTTCACTAGCTAAATAATATACCCCTGTTGTGCTCTATTTACACTGATTAGTAACTGTGTACCTACGAAATCCATACTGTGGCTAATGAGTGGAGCTACAAGGAGCTATGTATAATCTGTTCAACATTTCACTGAAGCATCGTGCGCTTCCTGTAAGGTTCAGCCACAGAGACACCAGCAGGGGACGCTGTGTACACTGTTCAGGGTCATTTACTGTGGCATGTATGATGGAATGTGCCTGGTGTCTCTAGTGGGTAGTTTTCATCCATCCCATCTGTTTAATGCAACCTTTGAACATGCGCATAAGAATATAAATGGAAATGACAGAACATTTGACAAATGTCGCTAATGTCTTTTGGCGTATGGATACTGAGAAGATGAGTTAAAGGCTAATCTGGCGGCAGATTGTTTGGAATAAATGATGGCGGTGTTTTCCAGCTTGTCTGACTTTGCGATTTTGGCTGGTGTCCTTTTCGATGACGTTAGCTTGTTGCTACTTTGCAGAATATTTAGCAGAGTCACAAAGGTTCCCATCACCATCATTGTGCCAAGTGGCTTCACTTCATCCAGCTGTTCTATCTAGCTGTTCTGCTTCAGGGGAAGCAAGAGGAGGCAAAACACCCAAGGACTTTATCATTGTTAGTTTGGAGCTCATCTGACACATGACATCACGATCAATATGCAGACCGTGTAGAAACTGAATTTGTTTTATATAAGGCCACTTCAATTTCGTAGAAAAATGTCCTATGCAAAGGACAATCAAAGATGTCAATCAAAGGACATATTTAAAAGGATTTACTAAAATAAAGCATTACTTATTATTATTTTTTTAATTTTCAAAAGCATTATTAGAACTATACAAAAATCAATTTCAATAGTTTACTTTGAAATCTTTGAAGAATTTTGGACAAAAATGTTTATTGTGTATTTAAATATGGCATGTCACTTTTTATGATGCTTAATAAAAGTTGGTGAGATACATTGAATTGTTTACATTTCCTTCTAAAAATTTGGATGTGACTGTACCAGTTTTAGATCTTACACAATAACCATTTGAAAAAACAAAACACACAAACCAGCAAGCCACTATACTGTGACATTAACTGTTCTCTCTGGCTGCTTTATAGTCATACTCTAAGACTAGCCTATTGAACAGTATTAACAGAAATAATAATGTTTAGGGGCGTAAAAATGTACAGGAGTCTCATGTAGCCAGACCTTCAGAATGACAGCAGAATGTCTGTACTCTATAGCAGCATTTATTGGCCAAGGACCGCCCAAGAGGGTGTCTGGCTGACATGTAAAGCAGCCAATCACAGTTTGTTTTGTTCAGGGTCATGTTTAGGGGTGTGAAAATGTAAAGTCAATGTATACAAAAACAGACCTACTACTGCACTACTACAGTGCAACTACTAATTGTTCATTTAAGAAAGTTTTATGAGATTAATGAGTCTAAACTCTGAATTTCACAGCACCTGGAAAATCAGTGCTCATTGTTCACAGCTGTAAAAAAGACGACTTCCTTCTTCCATGAGGGAAGTAGAGCATCACGCCGGCTTTGTTTCCAGACGGACTGTTAAAAAAACGTGGCACACACGTTTCCCATAAATTCTGTAGAATCCGTCCAATCAGATGATGACTTTAAAACTCCTGAAGTGGTTCCAGTTTTGTGTGCCATATGCCTCAGACGTTCAGCCAACAGTTTGAAGGCGGTTTGAGACTAAGGATGATGTTATGACATTTGAGTTTTCAAAAACATGCAGTTTACCCATCTACATGAAACAATTATAATGTATCCACATTTGAGGCTGCTTGACACATTTGAGGCTGCTTGACACATTTTGAGGCCAAAACATATATACGAATCAAGCTGAAATATATATATATATATATATATATATATATATATGTATATGTGTGTGTGTATCTGGACGAGAAACATCCTACAGTCAGTTCTTCAGACTGTGCAGGGTTCAGAGAGAATAGGCTTCTCTGCAAATCTTCCACATCCTAACCCTCCTCCTCCCCACTGACCCGAAGCTTTCACAGCGTGCAGAAATACGCACTTATTATATACACACCCTGCTGTCTGTAAACATAAATTAGCATGGGGATGACACCGAAACGGCAGACTCCTGCTTTAGCACAATCACCGTTTTCATCTTCTGTGTTTTTTTTTTTTTTCAAAAAGCACACACATCAGGAAGACTTTGAAAAGCGATTCTTAACGTGGATGTGTGTCAGGGCTCTATCTGGTTATCAGGCACTGGCACTGATGGCCAGACTGTTTAATGCGAGTCATTAAACACTTAGCATGAAGGGAATGTGTGTCGCCGTCACACAGGTGTTCCTTTGCCCCCCGAAGCTCACTGTTTACATTCTGCTTCTTTTTTTTCTCAGGCTCTAAAGCAAGTGCCATTGCTTCAAGTGTGTTAGCTTAGCTTATCTAAATTAGCTGCACTCCTAGTATTTGGCCTGCCTGGTCTAAGGGGCTTATTGTTATCCATTTATATACCCTATTTGCACATTTTCCCCACTCTTTTGTGCCTGTAATTTGTTGTGCAATCATTCTTCTGCCCATGTTGACACATATCCACACACATTCTCACGCTGGAAATCCTTCTCTGGCACTTCCTCAAACATAATGGATTGTTTGAGCAGCAAGATAAACAGGTTTGGTGACCTGCGCTTGAGGGATGAGATCACTGGGTCGCTGTGCATGATTTATGGGCTCCAATGACAAATTGTGTCGGTTTTCTATGGTGTAATGATCAATCGAGCTGACCGAAAGTAATCTGTGGATTCAGCTGTGCCCCACCTGCCCCCACACCTTCACAGATGAGAGACTTAGGTCTTTAATTTGACCCTTATCAGCCTGAACATCTACTCAGGCCAGACAGAGCACGGGGGTCAAGAAGAAGAAGAAGACCGCATTTACACTGGAGGTGCCAATAAATCCTCAGTGTTTATGCCATGTTGTTTCCGTCCTCCATGACGTCTACATTTATACGAGTGCATCTGTGTTCATTAAGTAACAGAGAGCTGCGGTTTCCACTTTAACACGTCGTCTAACAGATCATTAGTCTGATTCAAAGGTTAATTGGCTTCAGGCAGGGTTTAGCAGGACGTAAATAGGTCACAGTGCGAACCATCATTCAATTACAGATCACAGTGATGTACCAGCATGAGTTTTGCACGGAATGTTCGAGAGCCATACGACTCGAGGAATGCGGACAGGAATTTCAGAGTTGTTCTTCTATTAGCTTTAGGGATGTGTTTGTGTGAATCTGGTTGTTTTTCCTGCAGGGGTTTTAAAATAACTTGGTACCAAGTTCAAGGCTGAGTGAATACAATCTCTAAATCTCTACAATCTCTAAATCTCTCTCTTTTTTTTGGAAAATAAAATCAGTTTTGTAAAACAAACTAACAAGCCAAATGTCCCCATAGGTTCAAAAGTGTCAGAGATTTCTACGCTTGTGGGGTCATCTGGACCATACTGAGATGGTAAAACATGACCACATCTGAACCACCCACCCACCAACACACACACAAAAACAGGAATCCTTCCTGAATTTTACATGCTTGCCACAGCTGACACGGCTATTATGGCAGATATGCCATACTGTGGCATTTCCCCTTTTCTATTCCAGTCATGTTACAATTGTTGTGAGGGGAAAAAACCCTATTAAAGCACTTACTATTTGCTCCTGTTCTAATTTAAAAGTTAACAAGATAAAAGTTGCTAACTTTACCTGTTGTCAACAAACTTGCTTGGTTGATGTAAATAAGAAAACATTTCCTATTAATTTCTTCAATCTTCAACATACATTTTCTAACATAAACATGTCTGACACATTTAGTAAGAAGATTTTGGGCTAGATATAGACATTAAGTCATTTAGAAATATCTGTTAATAACTGATAACGCTATAGCCAGCTAGCTAAAATGATCCTCACAGCATTTCTGAACAAATTTTTAATTGACGCTCATACATTATCCTCACAGCTGATGCTATATACAGGTAGCTAAATTAAGCCTGAGAGGGTTGAAAATGAGATGGTTTCAAATTCACATTCACAAATCTTCATGATTTTCACTGTTAATACTATAGCCAGCTAGCTAAAATAAACCAGACAGGATTTCTGATAGGATTTTTAATTCATATTTATAAATCTGGAACTTTTCAAGAAATGAAGCTGAAGCGTTTTGAATGGCTCTTACAGTCCACTGAATTGAAAATCTGTAGGTAGATCTTAAACATGCTTTGCATGCTTCGCATATCTCAGAGCTAGAAACGGTTTGCAAGGAAGTGCGGGTGAAAATTCATCAAACGAGAATCAAAAGGTTCCAAGCTTGCTATAAATATGTTTGCAAGCTGTGAAAAGGCAGTGTTACCTAATCTCGACTTGAACATTTTTCACATGTCACTTTCAATGATTTTTTTTCTTCATCAAATATGTAACAATGCATCAACATTTGCAGAAACTGTTCTTTAAAAAAACCCACATTATTAGGAACACATGTGCAACTGCACATTCATGCAGTTATCTAATCAGCCAATCATGGGGCACCAGCACGGTGCATAAACAAGAATGCATCCTACAGATATATGTCAAGAGCTTCAGTTAATGTTCACATCAAACATCAGAATGAAGAAAAAATGGTTGTTGGTACCAGAGGGGCTGGTTTGAGTATTTCAGAAACCACTGATCTCCTGAGATTTTCACACGCAATAGTCTGTAGAGTTTACACAGAATGGTGCGAAAACACCCATAAGAAAGGTCAGAGGAAAATGGGCAGGTTGGTTTGAGCAGCCAGGAAGGATATAGTAACTCAAATAAACATCTCAGATTGCACAACACATCAAAACTTGTGGTAGATGAGCTACAACAGCAGAAGACCACGTATGATTTCACTCCTGTCAGCCAAGAACAAGAAACAAGAGTCTATCATGGGCACAAACCCATCCAAACTGGATCGCTGAAGATTCATGATAGTCCCAGATCCTTGTTTTTGGCTGACAGGAGTGAAACCTGATGTGATTCTCTGCTGTTGTAAAAGAATATTCCACTCATAAATATACACACACACTTTTTTTCGGAAACCCTCAGATATTTTTTACTTTTTTTTACTGAGGCACTTTAAAAAAGTTAAAGTTATTCTAAAAATATAAATATAATAAAATCAATCCCTAATAAATAAATTAATAAATTAATTAATTAATTAATAAAGCACCAGCACTTCCAAGCTGCCACTGTTGGGCCCTTGAGCAAGGTCGCCAACCCACCCTGCTCCAGGGGTCCTGTATAATGGCTGACCCTGTGCTCTGACCCCAAGGATGGGATATGTGAAGAAATTACACTGTGCAGTAATGTATATGTGACAAATGAAGAAATTTAACTTAATTTAAATGAAAAAATTGAATCTTGTGTATATGTAAATGTATATTTCCAGCTATAAAAAAATCTTCAATATATGATTTTTTTTGCTAGGTTTCAACCCAATACTAATCCCCTGGAACTGGGGATTAATGCTAAGATGATGTAAGCTAACTAACTAAAATTGTTGTTATTATATTATAGATATTAGGATATTATTAGCAAAACTTGCTGCTAAGAAGAACTCATCCCATAGCATAGCTAACTAACACACAGAGGTGAGCTATGAGGTGAAATAACTGCAAGGATCTGTTATACTACTGCTGTTATTGTGTGTGTATTATCAGTATAAATGGACATGAATCTTCTTCTTATGTACAGGTAATAACATTAATGCTGTTTTCAGGACCCTATATGGCAGCAAATATACATGTGACATCTGCAGTGGCACCTTCTATGAATGATAGCGGATCATAGTCTTTACTTTATTTGCTATAATGTTGTTGCATTGAATATTATTACAGGGTCTTGCACATGCAACAACACAAAACAACACACTTTTCTGATTAAACTTGAGTGTCGATCTGGTAGTGTGTTTAATTGCATCGTGTTTGGAGCTAGAGGCAGGGGACTAGTGGTGGTGGCATGGCGATTAAGGCAGTGTGCTAAATGAAGCGTACCTGTGTCAGGTTGGTTCCGTTCACTGCTCTCTCCCGCTGTAATTAACAGAACGAGAATGGAGAGCATGAGGGTGCCGGCTCTGTATTGTTCTCTCAGATTCATGTGTCAGTCTAGAGAATGACTTTACGTCAGTGGCTGCTGCGGGAACCAGTCCCAGAAAGCACCGAAATGCAAGCCTGCACACACACACACACACACACACACACACACACACATGAGAAGAAGGCATCAGGAAAAGTAATCCAACTTAATTAACATCTCATTAGCTGGCTTTGCTCCTGCTTCCTGCTCCCTCTCCTGTTGAGAGCGCTCTCTCTGGCTTTTGGTTCATATGCAGTAGAGCATGGTGAGAATGTACACCTGTTAATGATGCTCGATTGTGTTGTAACAATGCTGCATTTATTACCGCAGTTCAGACAGGTGGTGTGTTTGTGTTGGAATGGTGAAAGCTTCTATATAAAGTGTTCACACCTCATTGCGATGGATATTTTCCTCATCTTGTTGGAGCTGTCATGGTGTGATGTAATTTTGGAGGGATCCTGGTGGTTCAGTGGTCATATAACGTTACCTAGCTAGCTGGTTGGGTTTATTTATAAAGCCATTAATAATCAGGCAGAGCTCCAGTGCCAGAGCGTTAGCAGCTTCTTTTGAGTGATGTCTGTCCACTCGGTGACCAGATTTAGAAGATTTTTCCAATTATACAAGACCACGTTGATATGTACTTGAATGGGGAGAAATCTGAAACGGATCAACAAGATAAAGTTTAAACACAGATGTGAAGCCACTGATAAAATGTTATCAAAATTGTATAAATCAATACCTTTCTTCTCTGTCTACTGCACACACATGTTTCTCCATAACAGGCTTAACAATGGCTGCCTTTTTATGGCTGTTTCTGTGGTAACATTGATCAGTAGACTGGAAAGTACCCCAGATAACTTCCTGATGCCTGCATACATTACAGAAAGCAAAACATAATGGCTTCTACACCCTATGTAATACAATATATGGCTAATAGGAAGCTATTTATGATTCACCCTGCGGTTTAGCTACCCTGAAATCAAACTAATCTGGTTTATTTCCATTTTAAATCACAAATATTCAAATGTAATTATTATTATAATATATATATATATATATATATATATATATATATATATATATATATATATATATATATATATATATTAAATGAAAAATAATACAATGATCTGAATGAGAAGATAGCAAGCATTGAAATAAATATCTAAAAGGACTCCAACATGCACCAAAAGTACTGGAACAGCAAGGCATATTATTTTGCTTTTGTTATACACTGAAGGCATTCAAAGATGAATATGAGACAATAGATCAGAATTTCAGCCCATTTAATGATATTTACTTGTTGACGTATTAAACTACTGCTAAACTACTAGCATGGTATTGCGAACATTTTCAATGAACAAAAGTACAGAAGCAGAGGGTCTTAAAGTGAATTAAACTACCAAATAACACTTTTTTAAAATTCAGTTGCATACCAGTACATGCAATAACTTTATGATAGCATCACTTAATTGTTGCATTCTTCCAGACCTTCCAGCTGCTTTCAGGTGTTTGATTGTTTCAGGGGTTTAATCCCTCAGCCTCCTCTCCAGGAGGTGTATAAGGAGTTAAATTTCAGGAAATCCACGTATAATTTATGATCAATTGACTAATGTTCATTGATCATGGGGTTGATCTCAATCCCAGATGTTTTCAGTGTATAGCAAGAATTGACATTGCTGTTCTAATACTTTCGAAGGATGTTGCTGTATATTGCTTATTGCTGCATGGATAGTCCTAGTTGCAATGCTTACATAAATCACTGTAAATCTGGTTTAGTTTTACAATATGGCTTCTGAAGGCTTTATTCAACAGCTTTAAAACAGCACTCAATCCGGCACATCTTATTACTTTGTATTTAATTTTATTTCAAATTAATGTCCTTCAATGAACTGTTCACAATTAATGCCACAAGATACAAAATCAAGATAATTAAATTGTCAAAAGCTATGTCACTGTGCTATTTTTATTTGCTGAATTAATAAAACAATGGCATGTGCTGCTCTGTGAAGATTTTAAGTGTTGCTCAGATAAACATATTCACACCTTGAGATAAGAAGTCTACAATTAAGATATTGTCTCCTCCAGTGTCCTCCATGCAGAAAATACCACATTTTAGTTGACTTCATCTTCATCAATTTGTCAGACAACGGCCCTGGATTTACCGAGTTAGCTAGCATGTTAGCTAGTAAACGAATGCTGCTTCTTTCACAGAGACACATGCACAGAAACTGGAGCTGTAAAACAGTATGTTTTCTGATTCAGAGAAAAACAAATAAAGAATAATAAATTTGGTGCATATTTGGTTATTTGTTTCTTTTCTCAGGTATCTATTGCTAGATAGCAATAACTAAAGGGGCCTATTAGCACTATTTGCTCGTTAGATAGCAATAACTACCCTTAAACAAATGACAGGAGCTTACTGCTAACTTGGTGGTAACTAGCTAACTTAGCTAAATGTAGTAGCTAAAAAAAAAAAAAAAATCTTCTATGTTATTATTCCAAACAAACAGAGACATGTGGTCAGCTGTACTGGAAGCTGTGTATGTGTGTGTTGTGTGTGTGTGTTTACAAAAAATATTGGAAATTTTGCTATTACAGAAGTTTTCACAATTTGCGGTCTCACAAGTTGGTTCTTACATGGTAAATTAGCATGAGGAGCATAGGTCTTTGCATTTTCAATACTGAGGCACACCCAGAGAGTATGTGAAACCTGAAAGAGATTTGTTTAAGCCCAATCTGCAGCGCTGTTGGAAGCAGCAGGGATCAATACATTTCATTTTTAACTGAAGGGCTCTATCGATCTCAGGGAGTGTCTTTATTGTTATGATTGCACACTAAGGTGCGTATTACTGTAATCACTAAGATGCCAGTCTGGCTCATCCACCCTGATGGCAGGGACTCTTTCGAAATGCGGGGAAGCATGAGAGAGCAGTTTAGGTGCTGGTGCTCAAAGTGAAGCCGAACAAATTGTCTGAAGCGAAACAGCATTTTTCATGCAATTTGGTGTTCAATTCTCCTCCTTTTCTGCAATTTTTAGCTTTCTTGTTCCCCTATTTCTTTCTTCTCTGCAATTTTCATTCCTTTTCTGTCTTTCACTTTGAGTTTTCACACTCACACACACACACACACTCACTTACTACACATGCACATGTGCATACGCCCAGACAAAGGCACGCTATGGATTGTGACGAATGAGCCAGCCAAATCGGCCGATATGTGAATGAAATATTCATCCCAAAATCGTTTTCATCTGTTAAGCCTCATTAACCCAATTCACATTCATCAAGGGGCCTCTCGGGATGCTGACGGAGCTGTCCATCACTTGGTGGCGAGAGACGCTGGGGAGCGATTTTCGGCCGAGCTCTGTGCCAATATCCCTGACGAATCATTGTCTCCCCTTACGGCACAGGGCATGACATCACATGGCACCGAGGCCACTCTCTTATCCTCCCAACACAATAAACAGCTTGCAGCCATTACGGTGTCCTGCTCCAGCCGGTAAATACCACAGTCATTAGAATGGTTCTAAATGGCAGGAGGAGCTCTCGCTGGGATCAGGGTAAATGCCAGCAGGGTCAGGGGAAGAACAGCAGGGCAAATAGCACTGGGTTGAGCAGCCACATGCTAAAGGCCATGGGCCTCTTCTCGGACATGACCATTGATGGGAACTGTATACCTTGATTTGAAGAATGTTTTCAGGAAGTACTGAGTATTGATAGGGACAGCATCTGGACAGCTGCTATAATATAAGTGATAACAGGAACCATTTTGCTAAAATGTCTTCATTTCCCCTATGTATGAAGACTCTAGGGACATTCTGTATTATAGAAGGTTGTATATACTATATATATATGTCTTATAAGAAGCATTAATATGTTGTGGTATTTTTCTTTGAGTTGATTGACTGTCTCATTCAATTCAATTCAATTCAATTTATTTTGTATAGCGCCTTTTACAATGAACATTGTCTCAAAGCAGCTTTACAAAAGAAGAAAAACAGAGAGGGGAGGGGAAAATGAGGAGGATGTCAGTAAAAATTGTGGATATTGATTCTTTTCTGTAATCACATTTTCAGTTGGAGATGTATTTAAAAAAAAAAAAAGCAGTGGCAGGGTAAGTGGTATTTCTTTAATAGCTGGTCAAAAGTCATTGAATCAGCGTTCCCATCTGGTCCTCTCTTTTTCCATAACTGAAATACTGAAAATGTTGAACTGAAACATAGGGTTGTACCATATTCAGTTATAGTCCATGAAGAACCGTTAGAAGTGCCAATCCACTGACTGGCATGTTTTTGGTAGGTTGGAGGAAATAGGAGTACATGTAGAAAACCCACACAGCCAAAGAGAGATGGTATGAAACTCCACACAGACAGTAACCTGACATCAAGAAAAAACAAGGCACCCTGGAGTTGTGAGGAAGCTAGCCTAGCTCCCCCTCTGCACGAGATTTATTATTATCAGTACTGAAGATGAAACAAAGATTGATGGAAGTCTGGTGATGAGGTGGTAGTTTGCATGTGGTGTAGCTTGGAGGCAGAAAATGAAGAGAATTTGTGTGACTTGACTGTATGCAGCCACTGTTGAAGGGGGACGTCATATTGTGTCACCGTGAAAGTCCCAGAAATACACACCTTCCCCCCCACCAGCCAGTGCTTCCCTATAATATGACAGCTACCAGCTGGGGGTGAGGGTGAAGTCTTATACATGCTATCTCCAAGACATGTGAAACCAGCCAACTGCATAATGCACCTTGAGGAAAATGTTTTTATTTTATTTTATGTTAACTGTTCAGAACCTTAACACTCCCCTTCTAAATCACATCACAAATGAGCTACACATAATGGCATGAATTTTGAAAAAAAAAAAGAAGAAGAAAGAAAAAAATTGCAAAGTCCATCTCTTTTGTATCTCTGCTAAGGCTGATGTCGTCTCAAGCAGCCTTGACCCCATGCAGTCTTCACCTTTTATGTGATCAGTCTTATAAAGTTCCTTATTTCAATCTCATTTGTCAATGATTCTTCCAACCCAGAGAAAGTAATTACATATATTCATTTGGTAGACCGTTTTTTTTAAATCAGAAATAACCAGGACAATTTAATCCAAACACAGAGCTGAGGATTTAAGGTTAAACGTCTCTACGGCAGTCTTGAGATTTCAACTCATAACCTTCCATTCAATAGTGCGGAACCTTGATGTCTTAACGCATACATTCACTTATAAATGATATTTCCAATGGAAGGAGCACTGATGCATGGCTTATTTAGCTGTAGTGGAGCACTGAGACATAAAAAAGCCACTTAATTAGACATACCTGTCTTGCTGCTTCACCTTGTAAGTGTACATTTAAAGACTGAGCAGTGTGTGCTAAATGTTCTATATTCTTCATCAGTGTGAGTTTATGAGCATTTTGCACTTTGCTTGAGATTCTTGGTTTTTCAAACCAACAGCAACAATATGGCTGTAGCTGAGGCACTGTATGCAAACTACACACACACACTCGCGCGCACACACACACACACACACACACACACACACACACATACACACACACACACAGACTATATCAGCGTCACTGCTTTACTGAGAATAAACCACCACCAAAATAATGTTTGCTCATATAGTGAACCATTCCATTGATGGATGGGGATCAGTCTTAAAAATAAATAAGGTGCCAGAAGTGGTTCTTCAGAATGATGTCTTAGAAGAACCTATTTTTTGTTTTGTTTCCCAAACAACCTTTTGATTGATGCCTCTTTACTCATCTTTGATCTTGCCAAAGAAAACTGAAAAAATAAAATAAAATAAAAATTCTCCCACCATAAATGTTAACATGTGAAAGGATCTGTGTGATGAAAAACGCATTTATTCACTCATCTTAAATAAGTGCTTTATCCTCAGCAAGGTCACAGTAGGAAGCTAACCCGGGAACACAGGGCAGGAGATTTCACCCCTGATAGCATTCCAGTTTATCACAGGGCACCACACATATTCACATACAGCTTTTACAGCCACTATACACCACTCAGCCATAACATTGTGACCACCTGCCTAATATTGTGTTGGTCCCCTTTTTTGCTGCTAAAACAGCCCTGACCCATTGAGGCATGGACTCCGCTAGATCCCTGAAAGTGTGCTGTGGTATCTGGCACCAAGATGTTAACAGCAGATCCTTTAAGTCCTGTAAGTTGCGAGTGGGGCTTCCATGGATCAGACTTGTTTGTCAAGCTCTGTGGTCCAATTTTAATGCTCACATGCCCATTGTTGCCACTTTCGGCGGTGCACAGGGTCAGCATGGGCACCCTGACTGCTATGTGGTCCATATGCTACAAACATTGATGCTCTGTGTATTCTGACACCTTTCTATCAGAACCAGCATTAACTTCTTCAGCAATTTGCGGATCACACGGGCCAGCCTTCGCTCCCCACTTGCATTGTCAGGAACAACCCACAAGAGCTGCAGTTTTGGAGATGCTCTGATGTCAAGTCAAAGAAGTTTTATTGTCACTTCAACCATATATAGCTGATGCAGTACACAGTGAAGTGAAACAACGTTCCTCCTAGATCAAAGGTGCTACACATAACAAAGACAAAGTACAGTGACGCCAACAAACATAGAGCTAAACATAGAGATAAAACTAAACTATACTTAAGGTGCAACCTTTAGTAAAAACTAGACATACAACAGAAGTGCACAGGATGACAAGACAAGACAGTGCAGACAAACAACATATAGACCGACTCTGTGCAAGAGAATAGAGTTGACAGTGATCCAGTGGTCTAGCCATCACAATTTGGTCCTTTCTCTCAAATCCTTACACTACCATTTTTCCTGCTTCTAACACATCAACTTTGAGGACAAAATGTTCACTTGCTGCCTAATATATCCCACCCACTAACAGGTGCCATGATGAGGAGATAATCAGTGTTACTCACTTCACCTGACACCGTGATGTCCATTAAAGTTCTTTGAAGTATATTCATTTTTGGAATTTTATCTATATTTAATTCAACTCAATTTATTTGTATAGTGCTTTTAACAATGGACGTTGTCTCAAAGCAGCTTTACAGAAGTATAGAAACATAAAAAATATTATAAAGTTTAAATATATTTTATTATTTATACCTAACATTTATATCTATATATAGATAAAGCTGTATGTTTTAAAGTAATGAATTACATACTTTGGAAAAGATTAAATAGTTTCTTATATTTGTGAAATAATTCAAACTGAAACACTTAAATAAGAGGTACAAGTTGTACTGTTATCAATACTATATATACCATTTTTCTTTCATTCATAACACAATACTGTTGTTTTAGTATTTTCTTCATATTACAATTTTGTTGAAATATACTGTTTGCTGTATTTTCTTGTCTAAATTTGTATGTAATAATAACTGGCAGAAGAAGAAGAAGAATACAGAACCCCTAAATGGTTTTAATAAAATATCTAACTTGGATTCAAAGATCCCATTGACTTCTTTTCAATGGACTCTTCAATATGGTTCTATATAATGAACAATTTTGGGTTTCCATGAATAAAACAAGTGATTGAACCATTTTCGGTATAGAGCCATTCTTTTAAAGGGTATGGCATGAAACCTAGTAATCCAAGAAAAAAAACCTCACAGTGACATGGAGAGAACACATAAAATTCTGCTGGAGGACCCAGCAATGCTAACCACCGTGCCATGTGCTGCAAAATGATTTAGTTTATTGTGGCAACAACAAAAGAGTCTTTATGGAACCAAAAAACATTTCCTCTGTGGGATCCTGCCGAAGAACGTTTTGTGGCCCCTTTCATTATGAGAGTATTGAGGGGAACCTCAGTGAGAGCTTGAACACATATAGTACAGTACATAGTGGTCTATATGTTAAGTAAAACGTGAGCAGTGGTTCTAAGTTCTAAGACAAGATCTAAGATGTTAGATTTATTGTAACTAATAACGTACATCCATCATTATTACTCTGTACCCTTTAAAGCAATTTCTCACGACTGATTTCTATTCATTGTGACATTTTGCTTTCATGAGGAAAGCTGGAACTCTTTAACTGTAATACGATGAAGTTCTGCCTCTACATTATTATTATTGTTATTATTATAGCTGGAATGCAGGGCTGTCAAAATAAATACGTCAACACACATGATTAATTTGACATCGTAAATGTGTTAAAAATAAAAGAGCACAATTTAGCTGCAAAAGTTTCACCCTCACCTCATTCCAAGAGACACAGTTTTAACACATTACAGCATGTGCGGATGCGACTGACTCACATAATCAACAAAACGCAATGATGCAAACTCACTTTTAACAGTGTTCAGATGGATTTGTGGGATGAAAGCAAATAAACCGAACCAAGTTGTGTGTACATACCATGATGAACTGTTTTCTCTGTGAGCTTGAGACACTTTTGCAATTTTAATGAAGGCATGACCATGCTAGTCTGAGAAAATACCAAACTGCTGTTAGAACGGAATAAAACGCTGTGCCTTGCTGTTAGGAAAATAATCCATTACAATCATTTTGTCTTGAAGAAAATCTACGTTTTTAAGTTGACTAATTTCCTACAGCTCAGATCCAAGAGTTTTATACCTCTTGTTCCACAACAGTTGGCCAACACTACTATTAGGCACTAATCATAATCTAATGAAGAGCTACATACAACAATATAACAATACACAAAAAACAGGGAAAAAATAAGAGCTAGTTTGTTCATGAAGAGGTAGGTCTTCAGTCGTCGTTTGAAGATGGTCAGTGACTCGGCTGTATGGACATCTAGGGGAAGTTCATTCCGTCACCTCAGTGCCAGAACAGAGAGAATCTAGATGTATTTACCTTTCACCCTGAGAGATGGTGGGACCAGTGGAGCAGTGCTAGTGGATCTGAGGGAGCGAGGTGTAGTGTGAGGAGTAATGAGAGCTTTGAGGTAACATGGCTCTTATGAATACATTTGTGAATAATGACCACCTTAAGTACATGTTGGTACATGTTTATTAATTATCATGTAGGGGTAAACTGAATCAAACACTCTAAAGTTCTATGGCTAACATACTGCAAAATAATCTTATATAACACTGGTTTTAAATGTTAAAAGATATAAAAGTCTGCCAAATGAATAAATGTTACTGTAATAATTTCACCCTTGGGTATAAAGGAGTAGAACCGTGGGCCGATCCACACAGAGAATGTACAAGTACTACAGTGGATTTTTTGAAGAGAAATGGATGGAAAGAGATTTGAAATGGGTTGAGATAAAATGTTGGGTGTTTATTATTAGAGCGTCTTTCTGTGTTCGATAAGTTGGAGCAATGTCATCTATCTATCTATCTATCTATCTATCTATCTATCTATCTATCTATCTATCTATCTATCTATCTTTTCTACTTTTATAGTTAAATTCATTTTTTTTTTAAATATACTTAGTAAATATACTTAGTATATTTCTATTTTTCAGTATTTTCAGTCTAGTTTTATAACACAGACAGTTGAAAAAACATTTCACTGCATGTTGTAATGGGTATGGTTATGTATGTGATAAATAAAAAAAATGCCATTTGAATTGGGCATTCTGAACTTTTAATACATGATCTATCTTATAAAGCACATTTGATTTAGTTCACCCCTACATGTTAATTAATACATGTAATTAAAATGGCTGTTATTCATGCATGAATTCATAAGACTCACATCATAGATAATGTTAGCTCTTCATTAGTTTGTGATTAGTACATGCCATCATGCCACCAACAACTCATCATTAGTTCAGGGGAATGTAGACTTTTTATATCCACTTTAATAACAGTTCTTCCCTTACCAGCCTTTATTTTCCTCTCTCTAGTTACCTTAATATAAGACAAGAACACAGCTTTGTATGTTACAGAGAATCTTGAAAAAGTAATCTCTGATTTGGAATTTGACAGTGATGTGGTATTAAAAAAAACCCATATAAAATGTACAATTAAACATTTTTTTGGAGCTCTGTATTTTACTTTTAGGAAGCGAAAAAGTATACAGTCCAGTTCAGCTGAATACAGAGGATATGATACAGAAAGGTCTTTTCTGCTGTGAAAAGTGTAGAATGGACTTTTCTTCTTTCTCGTTCTTTCCTATTAAGATCTGAGGTACCAATTCATGATGACTAACATCTAACACAATAAGCATTGCCCTCAAATTTGATTAACATCGTCTTTGTTTAATCTTTTCATTTTTTTCTCAGATGATACTGTTTAACACTGGAGTTTAATTTCAGGGTCATTACAGCACACCTACATCTCATAATCAGTTAATGAAGTTGATGAAATTAGAATTGATTTCATTCCAAAGGAGATTTCCAGTTTGTTAGCAATTTCCCACATGGTTATTTGTCCACCAGTTGCTGTTGTTTTTTTTAACATTTGCCTCAGCAACAACTCCTTCTGGTTCTCTGGTTTCCTCCCACCTTCCCAAAACATGCGGGATGCCAACTCTAAATTATCTGTAGGTGTAAATGTAGGTGTGACCTGCCTTATGCTCGGTCTTCCAGACTCTGGATCCTTCACGACCATGATCAGATGCTTATAAATGATGGAATGAAATGCGCATGAAAAGTACAGATGCCGGTCATGTTTGCACAAAGACTATTTGCTGTGTTAATAGCAAAAGCAGGAATTACTGAATGAAAAACCCAAACAAACCCAATTTTATACAAATTCTATATATAATTCTAAACATATTGATTTTTTGTTTGATTTTAAATATCATGATGAAAAAATACTTTGACTTTTGGTATGAATTTTGCTATGCATTTTTTAAGTGTAAAGAGATATACAATGAAGGGGAAAAAACATCAACACATTTTTGAGTTTAATTAAAATAGTTTAAATACAAAAATGTTAAATGCACTTTTAAGTGACTGAGTTCGAACTTCACAGCAAAATTTGACTTCTTCTGTGCTTCTTCCCATTTTTTTTTTAACAAATTATAAATTAATGTTGTTACTCAACTAACTTGCCTAAAAAAGGTAAGTTAGCAAGAGAAGAAAACTTGAATGTAGGCAAATTGTATCTTTATAATACTTTATCAAACAAATACATACCACTATCAGCCATAACATTAAACCCACCTGCCTAATATTGTGTAGTTTCCCCTTGTGCCACCAAAACAGCTCTGATCCTTCAAACCATGGACTCCACAAGACCTGAAGATGTGCTGTGAAATCTGGCAGCTGAGGGATCTAATGGATCCTTAGACTTACCCATTTAACCTGCTTCCAACACATCAACTTCAAGAACTGAATGTTCATTTGTTGCCTAATATATCCCACCCCTTTGATGCCATCGTAATGAGGTAATCAACGATATTCACTTCATCTGTCACTAGTTTTGAAGGCATGGCTGATCAGTGTATGGCTGATTTCAATGCTTATTCAAACACTTGTTTCTAGCAGTTAGTAAAAATGACTAGAAATAGATGGAATCATCTTAATTATATTTACCTAAAATATGTTTTATTGTAATCTCATAATTAGATGTTTTCTTGTATAATATATTTTCATCGGCTGATAAGCTCGTGTTCTTCTGCAGTGTGTGAATGCTGGGAAGATGTTAATTCGATTTGAAAAAACAAACAAACAAAAAAAACAGAAGTGGAAAAGGTATCTGTGCATATTTGTGTTGTGTTCAAAGCTTAAAACCTGTTAAATGTGAAAGTAAAAACGTGAAAAGGATATCTAAGATATAGATTTAAGATCTAAGATCATAGTGGAGCTGATGGTCTTTATTTAGGTTTTTCCATGCATGATGGTACATATCAGGGCAGGAGACAAAGCACAGGCCGCAACAATAAATGTCTGTAACGAATTCTCAAACCCAAACAGATGGCCAAAGGTCAAAAACAATAAATACCAGAGAACTAAAACTAGGCTAAGAAAACCAGGTCAGAAGAACAAAAAGGGCAGAATGAAAAACTAGACATGTAATACTTTTACAAAGAATGCTGACAAACAGTGAGTAATGAGACATAAGATCAACACACAGGTGACACAATGAGGCTGATCACAAGGGACATGTGCTAACAATGATTAAGGGGGTGTGGATGAGGCAGAAATGGAGAAGTCAGGAAGCAAAACAGAAGACAGACAGAAATGTCATATGACACTTGTTAACATTTCAAGGCTGTCTGTTTTTTTTTTTTTTAACCACAGTGATTTACCACTTTTCACACAAAACGCCGCTCCTTTTTTCTGTCCGTTTTTATTACACAAGGAAGAGGAGATGTGTCTGCCATTTCAGCTTTCCTTTCAATACAGCCAGTGGTTAAGGGTCCTGCTTTGTAGAAGAAATACCATAAGTGTAGCTTACATTCAGTCCCACATATACAGTTAAGTGTAATAGTTTGCAAAATTATGGCAAATTTTATTTTGCACCAACATTGTGTGTTGGGTTTTATAGATATTTTTTCATCATCAAAAATACCACAAATAGTTCCTTCATCATTATCAGTACCAGAAATTATAAATGAATGAAAAAAGGAATAAGGAAAACAGCTTGAATTAAGGTTTTTGTTTACTCATTTCAAGCTTGAAAGTTTGTTTATTTGAAGCAATCAACACTAAAAAAAATTGTCAGTCAGTGCTAAGAAATTGTTAATAACATAAGCACACGTGGGCAGCATGGTGGTTTAGTGCTTAGCATGTTTGCCTCGGACCTCCGTGGTTGGGTGCATGTTCTCCCTGTGCTTCAGGGGTTTCCTTCATTTACTCCAGTTTCCTCCCCCAGGCCAAAGACGTGTTGGCATCTGATTGGCATCTCTAAATTCTCCATAAATTTGTATTTGTCGACCACGATGGATGGTTCAGAAAATTGATGGATTAGTTCAAAAGTTTGCTTCTCCATTTCTGAAAGTCTTATAAATATTTCCTTCAAACTTGTAAACCAAAACTCTTTTGCATTTACAGCGTCCTCTAGCCTCTTTTATATTGTCTGAGCAGCTTTTGGCTCCTGACAGTAATATTCACCTTTGTTATTCTTGACAAATTTGTTCTACCAGCCAGGTGACATATGTTATGTTTCATGGCAAAACTCTTCCAACAATTTGTCTTCTTGATTTGGCTGTATTTGTATTTGGCTTTGGCTCGTTCCCTTGCTGCCAGACTCACCTACATTTCATTTTTCAAATGATTGCAATCATTTTTAGATCTAGATCCATTGTAAAAACGGAGGTACATTGTTTTTTCTTCCATTCGGAAAACATTTGCACAAACATACGCAATCAACCGTGAGTCACTTTGGATAAAAGCATCCGCCATATTTGACATTTTCAGTGTTTGTGTGTTGGTTTGGAGGGGGGTGGAGGTGGGGGGGTGGAGCGTTTCATTTGACAGATGAATTTCAAATTGAGAGATTATACAATCCAAGTAGTTGCCGTGTTGTTAACATGTAAATGAATAAATGTAAATGAAACTGCTTCTGTAATGTCTGTCAGGTATTTTAGAATGTGGGTTGAATTGCACTATCATAACGGTCTCCTACGGAAACGCACTATAATTTTATGCAATGGCCAAATTTGCAAATGAAAAGAGTGCCATATTCATAATGTGTAAATGGATGCAGGCAGAAAGCAGTCATAAGCTGTGTTGCTGCATGCCCAGTGATTCACAGGGAGGAACTGCCAGGAGCTGTTGCGTCGAGTTCCTCTACAAGGACAAACAAGAGCACACTCTCTACACACTGCTTTATTTTGAACAAGTTAAAATATTTCCTCATATTTTAAATTCAGCTCATACTGGCTGTGTATACACAGTAATAATTAGGGCAAAAATAAAAATTACACACCATTGCTCCTACATCCAGAATCAGACAAGACGTTTATGACAATTAGTTTAGCATATTGTATGCATAAATTGCTCACTTGCCTCAAACCGTGCAGATTTGGGTGGTTTCTGACACTGTTTGCCACACCGTTATGTAAAACAATGGGCAATTAACATTGCAGATGTTAAAAACAAGCTCCATCTTGAAGATGAATCATTTTCATCCTCTGGAACTTGCTTTAGAAATGATTTGCATAAAAATATAATTCTAACCTGAGCTGTACACCGATATCAAAATAATAGAAATAAAAATAAAATGATACTTATAATGTAATAAAGAGAATAAGAAGTATACTAGATTGTTAATAGAATTTAATATTTTACATGATAAAAAATGGTACTCATGAACTTTCGTTTTTGTAATCTCATAAGTAAAGAATAAAACACCTTTTTTAAAGTGTTTTTTTTTTTCATTTATTAAAGAATGTCATGCCGTAAGTGTTGATGTCAATTTAATTTTGCGGAACATCTGTGAAACTAGTTAGTTCCTGTTTTCATTTTATGTTTTAGCAGCAATAAACAGTCCTTACCGAGCCTCTCTTTTTACTCTCTCTTGATGTTGATAAGAAACACAAATGCAGCTTATCCACCGCAGAGCACTAACTCACCTGTCTCTGAAGATCTTGCAGTTGGATTTTTTCCTCTGACTGATACAAAATCACTGGCATACCGCAGAAGACCATAAATGTCTCCTCACAGAAAAACTCTTAATTAACTCTTAATAATTAATTATTAGTTTATTATTAGTCTTGGACTGTATGTGTGTATGTATGTATGTATATGGATCATCAGCCATTTTTTGTTTTTAATATAAACCTGTGATTTGCAGCAGCACTAAGCGGCACTAACTGCTTTTATGGGAAATGAATCAACACCATCTGATTAGAATTAAGAATTAATATTACATCAATTTGTCTATATCCAGGATATCTTTTATTGCACTGTGTATACTTCATTTTATTATACAGAAAAATGAATTGAAAGAAACAAACGTTTCACACAAACACGCATTGGCTTAGTTGAGCTAATAGGGAAAATATGCACATTTTATTTTTTGCCGAGACCAACGCTTCAGTTCTCACAAAGAATATTCGAGTCTTTGAGGTTTCCATTTATCCAACCTCTCTTTGAATTTCCATTCCTAAAAATGCTTTTGATCCGCCTCAGCCATTTTGTACATGCAGCTATGCAAAATTTATATGCTTTCCTCCCTGATAAGATGTTCAGGTGACTGTAGTGAAATATGGAGGCTCTGTTCCTCACTGTACTGTGATTGGATGTCTGGAAAATGGTGGCCCATGACCAGGCTGGCAGTGCGTAGCATTGTAATGAGAAGCTCTCCCATCATCTCTCACATATCATTACTGAGAGGACTCTAGAGACCATAAATCTCACATCCTCATCTCATCTCATCTTGGTATCACCTTCTATTTCCACTATTGAGCTACTGCATGCTGTACTTTTACAATAGGAACCTTTTTGGCTTTGACTTGTTCCCACTGTGAATGAGTTGTGAGGTGAGTAGAGCCCTCGATCTGACCCCGCATCCACCCTCAGCCTCATTAGAATGTCCGTTTAATCCCACAGAGCACATTTCTGCAGTTACTGCGCTGGAAAAAAAGAAAGAAAGAAAAAAAAAGAAATACACAGTGCTGAAAAGAAAAAAGTCTGCAGCTTTATGGCGAGGTCTCTCGGGAGTGCAGCTGAGGACTGATGTCTTTACTGCTGCCGTAGAACCCGTGCTACCCCACTTGTGCTCATAAACATGTTTTTTTAAGTGTAGCCTTGAGCTCAGTGTATGTGTGTGTGTCTAGGTGCGTGTGTGTGTTTGTCTGTGTGTGTGTGTGGGAGACTGGGTTTAGTGCCTGCTATTGTTTATGTATGTGATGCAGCAGGGATAAAGAGAGAGAGTGTGTTACCGGGTGCACATGTGGAATGGTGGAATGGTGGGCAGCTTGTGTTTGGAGTTAGCGGGATTAACATGTCATGTATAAAGCTCTGCATGCACATTCTCCCTAGCTGAGTAAAGATGTGCTCGAAGCATTAGGCCTGCACTCGTTTTAACGACACCTGGAAGAGAACTACACATTGTTTTTTTTCTGCCTATGACTAATGACTGTATTAAAAGCTAACCTCCTCTGTGTGGAGAGAGTGAGCCAAGTGCTGTGTGGTACAGCATGATGGTGATGATGATGATGATGATGTTTATGATGATGTCAGCCAGGCTTTCTTTTGGCCACCCTCAGCTAAACACCTGTAATTCCTTATCTGGCTTGTCAAAGCAACTCTACAACTAGAT
Source organism: Hemibagrus wyckioides (assembly GCF_019097595.1). NCBI lineage: Eukaryota > Metazoa > Chordata > Actinopteri > Siluriformes > Bagridae > Hemibagrus > Hemibagrus wyckioides. The sequence continues at coordinate 12,777,204 of NC_080727.1, forward strand.
GCTTCTTAATTGTGTGTGTTCGTGTGTGTGTGTGTGTGTGTGTGTGTGGAGGGGGTGGAATTTCCACAGATGCATAATAAGATTAATAAGATTCATTTTAGCTTTTTTTTCTACACACAAAATTAATTTTAGAACATTTCCAGAATAACTGAATGATATTCATATGGTTAAAAGACAGGCTAGCTAAGCTAACCTTGTAGCTAACTGTTTAGTGTGTTTTTTTTCACATATCTGTGTAATTTCTTTTTAGATCTGCTAGGATAATAAGATTCATTTTAGTCATTTTCCCCCTCACAAAATTTATGTTAGCACATATCCAGAATAACTGAATGATATATGAAAGAAAAACACAGGCTAGCTATGCTAACTGTTTATCTAACTGTTTTGTGGGTTTCATTTGAGGATTTTTCCTCACATCTGTGTGATTTTTTTTATATCTGCCTGGGTAATAAGATCATTTTTAGCTTTTCTTTCCACAGAAAATGTATTTTAGGTCATTTCCAGAATAACTGAATGATATTTGAAGGAACAACACATGTTAGCTAAGCGAACCTTTTATCTAGCTGTTTTCTGGGTTTCATGTAAGAATTTTTTTTCCACATATCTGTGTAAATTCTTTATATCTGTCAGAGGAATTAGATTCATTTTAGCCATTTCTTCACACAGTTTATTTTAGGGCATTTCCAGAATAACTGAATGATATTTTAATTATAAAGACATGCTAGCTAAGCTAACTGATTTCTAGGTGTCGTAAGTTTTTTTCCTGTTTGTCTGTGTGATGATGTTATATCTGCCAAATAATTAGTGTGTTTGGAGAAGGTGCTGGTAGAGCTAGAGGACTGAAGCTGAAATGCGTGAGAAGAAATGAGCTTGTGTGGGAGAGAAAGCAAAGCAGTGAAACGACTCAGGCTCCCCGGCGCTAATGCATCCTGACAGGGTGAGCGAAGAGGCAGCTCATTATTATGCCACGCATCATGAGTGTGGCAGTGACCCCTGACTCTCTCCAGCCTGAGCTGAACACCAGGCTCAAGTTCGCTGGTTCTCTGCTTCACAGCCTGCAGTCTGACAGACAGTCTGATGTAGCCTTTAACATGGCAGGTAAAACCATTATTCTTTCACAGGAGAATGTGTTACACATTCTTTAATGCCTGTAGACAGTCTAAAGCCAGTACAGGCTTTTAAACACATTTTGGTTTCATTAAATTGGTGATATTTATGGTGTGAAAGTTCTTTAAGATGTAAGAATCCTAAATAGATTAAGAATCATGAATAGGATGTTTAGTTGGATTTTGCTATGCGGCTATTTCTGGTACCTGTAATTTGAAAGTAAGCAAAATGAGATTTGTTGTTCTGTAGCTGAAGCAAAGTGCTTAGAAAAAGTGCTTGGAAGAAGAGCAAAAACTAATTAATCATATGTGCGGCTGATATCGTAAATCTTAATAAGGAACCTATTAGGCACATGAAGAAAACCAATAAATCACCGTTTGGCGTCAACAGCGTTTACCTCATCCATTTGTAACGAGCTTAGTTGACTCTGAGAAACGACGGAAGCTTTCAGAAGCTGACAGCATCCCGTTCCGTGCCTCTGATCGTTTGCTGTTCCATCATGTTGGATGCTAGATGACCAGGCCGTGGCCACCTCGTGTCGCCGAAGATGAAGCGGCTCGGTCTTCATAATCGCTCACCCATGACATGGCTGTGCAGAGAAGGCGGCTCCTCTCTGTTCTACACGCCGTAATAACTTTATTAAATGGATGAAATTTCAGTGGAGGTGGGGAGAGAGGATCTGACCCATCCCCAATTATTTGCAAAAGCTGAAGATGGGATAACTCCTGAGCTAATCTGACAATGGGCAAGAACTTTTTCTCCATAGCGGAGGGGCTGATAGAGTATATCCTTCCAGAAGCCATTTTAATTGGCCCCCTGCAAACTCAACAGACTTCCCAGATATAGAATTACCAAGTAACTATAACTATAAAAAGGAGGCTTCAAACCATCTCTTTACTTCTTAATACAATAATCCCACTGTTATTAATGCCTCTTCAAAGTGACTGCTTCGCTATCAATCTGTCAATCACGGGTTCTTAAACATGTTGGGGATGACTGTCTTTTTCAGTCGCAGGAAAAAGGCCACCTCTGGCCCTCTGACTTTATGGAAATGTGTCCGTCTGCTTCATTCATGCTCACCAGCTCCCACAGGAGGGTCGGGTATCTGTCGGAAATGAAGGCAGACATTCCTTTTTCCCTGACGTATTCCCCCTTGTGCCACCACAGACAGTGTCGTGCGTAGATCTCTGCCTGTGTCGGGGAAATCCCGGCTGGTTTCATGTGATGGGGAGCGTGCTGTTGTCTCTGGAACACAGCTTCTTAGATCAGCTCGACATCTGTGCAAGCTTATGCTCCTCCTCAGATCTGAACTCCCGATAGGCCTGTCCTCAACAAGTGCCTTCCTTCTTCATTCGAAATGCTTCCTATCAAAAAGCACCGAGCGTAAACGTTTAGTCAGGTTATGTCGACACACTCTTGTAGCCAAATGGAAGGAGCAGGCCTTTAATGTATCAGATGTACATTTGTAGAGTTTGATGGCAAGTTTTACTAACAGCTTTCATCTGAAATGCGACAGCTCAGTAACTACTGCATCTCTGTAACAGTATATTTACTAATAGATTCAGACAGATCGGGTAACTCGCTGCGCATATATTTCACAAGACTTCCCTTCATCCATCTGTATCCAGTTCTTATACATTTTTGCTGTTTAGATCGAGTTAAACAATCTCTGTGGGTTCGAGACAACAGACGCTGAAAGAAAGTCCTGTAATACTCCCAGTCTTGGATTTCTTTATCTGCCGCACCGTCATCCGAGACTGTGTTCGGGGGCCGAGATTACCCGGATGAAGTCAGTCGAAACTAATATATGAGCTGAGCCAAGCTAACTGAATGAATCCAGGGTTTTGTTTTCCGAATCTGGCTCTATCAGCTGTGCGGCCTGCAGTGTGAAGCTTTTCTCCCCCTTCTTCTTCCTCCATCAGAGCCGTGCGCTCTGTCACCCCGGTAATGCTAAACTACGGTGAGAACTTCCCGTTCTGGAATAGCAGACATTCCAATGTCAGCAGCGCTCTCGTTTTATACAATGAGCCTAAACAGGAGAGGCCGTGTCGGTCACGGGCGCTGGGCACTGCATCTGAAGACATGCTAGTGAAAGCATATACCCAAGTCTTTACCTCCCTGTCTGTAAGAAGGAAAGATCTTATGCTCATGAACCAGAAGTCACCTGAAGATAAGAGAGGTGAGCAGGGGTGCCACACACAGACTGAAAATAAATCACATGTGTAGAGCAAGTGCACGCTTTAGGAGTTTCACACCAGGCTCCAGTTATCGGCTACATTTCATTTTTTTCTTTTGTTCAGGGTTGGATATTTTTGCATACATTCAATTAAGGAAATGTTCAGTAACTTTGGTACAAGCTGAGGCTACTTGTTACAGTATCTCAGTCAGTGTTCACTCCAAAGCCATGCCCCAGTAAGACACCACGAGGAGGAGCTTTCTGAATTTACTCTATAACTTCTTGTTCTGGCTGATTTTTATTGTCCACATTATTAGACATTTCTCTCTTGAAAACTAGTCATCTGAGCAGACATTTTATGGAAGCTGAGTGTGAGAATGTGAGGAGAACTTTATCAAATATTACAAGATCTCTGAATTTGCAGAATTCTTAAAACATACTGCAAATACGTTGTCCATTATCCAGTTATATGCTGTGTTTACAATAAAAGTATATATGTGGAAATAGCTAGAGTAAATGCATATTTACTTGTAATGTACTGTCTTTATGTATTACAATATGTGTGATATAATACTATTTAGAGCTCATATATTTAATACAGCATTGTGAAAACAAATTGTGTCATATACAAGCTTATTTGTAAATGTTACAGTACATTTGGCAAAGATAGCCAGTGTAAAGGTTTTAGTACGGGCATAATTTCTATTACTTTTTTTTTTCCCATCCCTGAATCTGGGCCTTGGAGCCCCGCCTCTGAAGCAGACAGGGTACAATTATCTCCACGAGTCTGAAAATAACCTCTCACATTATTAGATAAGGCCTTTATCACCTCATTATTGTGGATGAAATAAGCTCTTTTATTTCTCATTGCTGGATAATTGCATGATTCAGTGCCCACTATATTATCACTGCCTGTTTATAAGGCACACACTTAGTGTTTATGAGCTGATAACACACAATTGTTTAATAACTCATTGTGGCAGGGATTTTTTTTTTCCTTAAAGAAATGATCCCAAAGCATAACAATAGCACCAACCAATATAAAAATGTAGTCAGAAATAGTTTAATATTTCACCGTATTATAGGAATGATGCTGATCTGCTTTGGTTTCTCTTTTTTTATCGCAGGAAAGAGCTATTTATAGATCAGGATGTTTGGATGTTCTTGTTTACAGCACAAAATAGCATGTTCTAGATATGTTTCCTATGCGTAAGAGGAACTGTTACGATGCATATCGCACAGGCCTGAGACAAAGCATTTAATAACCCACAAGGAAATACAATGACACACACACACAAATTTTATTGGTCAGTTACACAATCATACACAGTACAATATGCAATGAAATGCTTTTTACAACTATGTGTGTTATTAAAATAGAGTCAGAAATAAAGACAGAAATAAAATAAGCTGTACAGAACAGAGGAAAAATAAATAGGAAAAAATAGAAAAACAGCATATGAATACAATACAACGATGGATGATACGAATGTTAATATGGTGATATGAATATTGTACGACTGTTTATGAATGTTTATGAATAAAGTGCATAATTGAATTGTCTACAGCACCACCCATATTAAAACTGTTTACCTGCTGGTTTTGCACGTGTTGTTTTGCACGGTCACTCAATTGCTGTTTTTTGTACACCACATTTCAAAAACTGCCTCCAACTGCTGCTATTACAGAAGTGTTTATATGTTTACATGAACCCTCTTTGGTTACGATCCTCTTATTTTTGCACAATGTACAGTATGTTATACAGAATGTTTTCTGGTCAGTGCTATTTTGTGTATCTGTCCTGTAGTGCTTTGTTTTGTATTGTCCATTGCACTTTATGTAGCTAGGACAACTTACTTTCAGTCCTTAGCTCTGTGTTGTTATGTAGCTGTATGTTGATTAAGTAGCACCAAGGTCCTGGAGAAACGTTGTTTCATTTCACTGTGTACTGCATTAGCTATATGGTTGAAATGACAATAAAAGCTTCTTGACCTGACTTGACTTGACTTGACTTGAAATATAACTAATAACATATTATATAACGTATAAAAAAACGCACTTACACTCGCTCTTCTACCTCTGCTCTGTGCACTTTCCCTTAGCACTCTATTGAAAATATTGTATGGTCACACTACTCGTATTATCCTCTGCTTGATATATCACTTTGCTTGTATGTCCTCATTTCTAGTTAACTTTGGAGTGTAAATGTAACCAGTTCTAATGCAATATTCATATGCAATATGCAATAGTACATTTCCAGATTAGTGTCAACTGTAGATATAGAAAGAGTAATTGTAAATTAATTCTTGAGTAGCTGTCCAGCAGGTGTCTTTTTTTTTTTTTTAGATTTGCTTGTATATAAGTCTAAGTATTTTCTACTTCACTATTTCAGATCACTACTTTTACTTTTTTTTTTTTTTTACAGATCACTACTTTTACATTTTTTACGGATCACTACTTTTACATTTTTTTTTTTACAGATCATAACTTTTAAATTTTTTTCACAGATCACTACTTTTACATTTTTTTACAGATCAATACTTTTAGATTTTTTTTACAGATCACTACTTTTACATTTTTTTACAGATCAATACTTTTAGATTTTTTTTACAGATCACTACTTTTACATTTTTTTTTACAGATCAATACTTTTAGATTTTTTTTTACAGATCACTACTTTTACATTTCTTTTACAGATCACTACTTTTACATTTTTTTACAGATCATAACTTTTACATTTTTTCACAGATCACTACTTTTACATTTTTTCACAGATCACTACTTTTACATTTGTTTTTACAGATCACTATTTTTAGATTTTTTTTCACAGATCGCTACTTTTACTTTTTTTTAAAAAGATCACTACTTTTGCATTTTTTTAAATCACTACTTTTACATTTTTTTTACAGATCAATACTTTTACATTTGTTTTTACAGATCACTATTTTTAGATTTTTTTTTCACAGATCGCTACTTTTACTTTTTTTTAAAAAGATCACTACTTTTGCATTTTTTTAAATCACTACTTTTACATTTTTTTTACAGATCAATACTTTTAATTTTTTTTACAGATCACTACTTTTACTTTTTTTTTTACAGATCACTACTTTTACATTTTTTTCCACCGATCACTACTTTTACATTTTTTTTCACAGATCATAACTTTTTTTTTTACAGATCACTACTTTTAGATTTTTGTTTTACAGATCACTACTTTTACATTTTTTTAAAGATCACTATTTTTACATTTCTTTTACAGATCACTACTTTTACATTTTTTTTTACAGATCATAACTTTTAAATTTTACAGATATACATATACAGATACATAACAGATCACTACTTTTACATTTTTTTTCACAGATCATAACTTTTTTTTTACAGATCACTACTTTTAGATTTTTGTTTTACAGATCACTACTTTTACATTTTTTTAAAGATCACTATTTTTACATTTCTTTTACAGATCACTACTTTTACATTTTTTTTTTACAGATCATAACTTTTAAATTTTACAGATATACATATACAGATACATAACAGATCACTACTTTTACATTTTTATAACAGATCACTACTTTTACATTTTTTTCACAGATCACTACTTTTTACATTTTTTTAAAGATCACTATTTTTACATTTCTTTTACAGATCACTACTTTTACATTTTTTTAACAGATCACTACTTTTACATTTTTTTCACAGATCACTACTTTTACATTTTTTTAACAGATCACTACTTTTACATTTTTTTCACAGATCACTACTTTTACATTTTTTACAGATCACTACTTTTGCATTTTTTTTACAGATCACCACTTTTACATTTTTTTTTTTTACAGATCACCACTTTTACTTCTTTTTCTTTTTACAGATCACTACTTTGTTTATTTAAGTGAATTATTACTGTAGTAGAAGTACTTTCACTCAAGATCATTTTGTACTCTCTTCACCAATTGCTGTTTAAAACTTTACCATACACCGTCTTACATAAACGAGTAAGTGCGTCATCCAGGTACTTGACATGCACTTCAGTATACTTGGAATTTTCACTGTGTTGGAATTTCTGGAATTTTCAGTGGAATGAATACTGGAATTGTTGGAATTTTCCGTGTGAACACACTCCTCACACTGTTTATACTACACACTGGTACAGAATAGTGCTTAAGTACGCTATTCTGGGAAGTTCCCAGTGCTATCACAGCTACAAAGACAAGCTCACACTCTTATCCCAGTCAGGATCAGCCATTTTCACTGGAACACATGTGGCTAATCAATAACAAGCTTCACTCCTCTTCAGTCACAAACCAGCAGTGACCTTACAGCCTGACTCATCCATCACTCCATCCATCTCTCTCTCTCACTCTCTCTGTCACTCTCTCTCATTCTCTTGACACTCCTGAACTCTTCTCTGCCATCTTTGATGCTTTCCAGTTCCACACAAATCCAGCTGGAGTCTTTCACTTTAAGAGTTTGGGCTGCTCGAGCCCGAGCTCTCTGAGATACATACACACATAAACGAGTTTTCCAGGGCACTGATAAACATTGCCAGGAGGAGTTCATTCAGCGGGGGAGAGCGCTACATTCACAGCAGCCCAGGGACATCAAGCGGTTTGGTGAAGACATATTACCAGGATGGGAAGGGGAAAGGAGCAATGCAAAGTTTTGGACTCCTCACAAATTAATGCAGGACTGAAAATTAAATGCAAAGCATTAACTGATTGTGGCAAAAATATCTATATTTAAATAATTTGCACTATTCTACATCAGGGTGCTTCAAAATCTTTGCAAATAAAAGAATAAAACCTGATATCTAACAGTAATACCTAATAGAAATACTTGTAAATATTTGTATACATTGTTATGATAAAGCTGCAAGTATAAATTAATGTAAGGCTTTGTTTTTTTGTTTTTTATATGCAAATGAAACTCATAGTGCAAAATATATAACGATCTTGCACATCAGGAAAATCACACTTTCAAGGTTGTGTTTGTGGTTAGAGATGATGATTTAAATTCTAAATCATGTATCACAACAGCTGAATGTGGCTTGAGGTTCATGTTTATGCAAATCACTTATGGGGAGTGAGATAGACTTCTGTTACATGCTAGTTACATGTAGCACCAATGTGGAACTGCAAAAACAAACACCAAACAGGGCTTTATTTATTTATTTATTTATTTATTTATTTATTTGGTTGCTTGGTTTCATTTTTTTTCTAATTACCCAAACTATTCCTTTAAATACTCCACAAAAATGTTATAGCTCGAAGATCTTAAACTTGAGCATTATTATTTTATTACTAATAGCATCACATTATTTCAGATTAGCACAGCTGTCTTTACAAATCTGCTCAAGAAGCTGTCTATGCATATTATTATTTGTATTATGTATGTATTGTATTATTTTTTTGCAATAATTGCATTTGGGAAAGTATTTTCTTTGAAAGAAACTCATCGGGGAATGTGAAATGTTTTTAAAGACTCAAATTGTGCAGTTATTATGTGATTACCTCCAGCTTATCCCTCACTAATGGAATGAGACTCTGGAGCAGTGTCCTTTACGGTACAAATGAACTGGGTGTCTCATGACAACTGCTATTGTTGCATATCAATACTGCTGTAAATGGAGAAACGCTTTCAATGCACTCATAATCTCCTTTATTTCCCCAGCCTATAATATCCACCTCAGACATTTGCTTCTAGCTCCAATCTGCATTTGTATATGAGAAAAGGAAGAGATGGCTTTTTTTTTTCTTCAGACTCCTCTGTCTAAATAAAGACCCCTTTGTCTTGTGCACTGTAGGCCTACATCAGTAGATGGAAATGAGACAGAGGCGAGACCCTGGGGTGAGATGAAGCGATCTGCGGTTTCTGGTAGACAAAATAGACTTTTTCCCACCAGTCACAAATCTAACCAAGGTTTTGCTTTAGATTTGTAATTGTTCATGTTGCTAGAGGTGAAATTCCACATCATCTTCATTCAGTCAACAATTTTATGCCATTGCTATAAATGTTTACATGAGGAAAGCTACTTCCTGCTTGAATCTTATGGCAATGCATCACATTTTTAACAACATCATGAATCTATGAAATGTTCATAACATTTAATGTCACATCACTGTTGAATTCTGGATTTTGATTGGTTAGAAGGTGTTGATTCATTTTCTGACAGTAGTACAGCTGCAAATCACAAGTTTTCAGTAATTCACACTGTCAAATACGTTACTGTTACCATAGTAACAGCTCATCACAAGCTGAATAACAGTGTGTAATCAGTGCAAAGATCATGTTTCCAATTGATATTGTAATCAATTTAAGGTTTATGAAAGGAGTCTCCAGTGTCAGCACTTTGAAACAGTCAGAGCGTTGTGTTTTTTATTAGAAAGTCTTCAGTCTTCAGGAGGAGTTTAATCCTTGTGGTTTCTCAATTTGTTTTTCATGCAAACATCAACAGAGTTTTGGTTTATTTTGAAGTGACCTTAAACGTATTTATAAACTGTACTATAAGTCATACTTCAATAAATTAAACCTTGTTAGTTTTGTCAAATGGCTGTAGTATAGTAGGAATAAAACACATGCTATTATAAGGAAAGAAATTCAGGGTGATAACTAGAACTCTGATTTATCACACCACCTCACTGTTGATTATTTTCCCATAACCGCATGACAAGGTATGTTTTATTCCTTACACAGCAACCATTGTTGGGATTATGTGGTATTTCAGTTTAATGTTAGATTTTCCCATTATAGTGCCTGTGGATTAAATGTATTTTTAGTCTTAGATATTCTGTATTAGACCTGTCCAGGGTGTACCCCTGCCTTTCGCCCAATGTGCGCTGGGATAGGCTCCAGCAGACCCCCGTGACCCTAATTAGGAATAAAGCGGGTATAGACAATGGATGGACGGATGGATATTCTGTATTAAGTTAAAAAGTGTCTAATTGTTTTTGAATAAAACTTTACAGAGAGGTGGCACTGTGTTACATTCAAGAACATAGCTGCCTACCGCCCCAGGGTCATGGGTTCAGGTTACTGTCATGTAGTTTTCCCTCAGGTTCTTTCTCTGTCCAAAAACATGCAGAAAGGCATAATGTCTATGCAAAGCTGCCCTTAGGTGTGATTGAGTGTGTGAATGATTACTTGCGATGGACCAGTGTCCCATCCAGGTGCCAAAGTGTTCCCTGGGCAAGCACCAGACTCACACACACAGTGACTTGCAGTAACCTAGAGACCAGAGATCCTCCATTTTAAGTGAGAACTGGCGAATTCCGGCAACATGATTGACAGCAACCGCTGCTGACTAGATGCGGGCGTGTCAAGCGGTGTGACAATGTTGAGAAAACTATATTGAACTATATGCAAAGGTGAAGCGACATGGTGCGGAGACTACCAACGGGAGTGAAGACACACTGCTTCTCCTTCATCTGGAATGAGATGATGATAGCTGTGCCCCCCACTGATAAACATTATTACTATAGCAACCAGTAGTAGGACCACCTACTGGTGACTTCACAGAACATCGACTAGTGACCTGCACAGATAAAATCACTGTATGTGTGCTTTAGACACATTTAAAGACACCTGCTTTATGGTGTGATGTTATTTAGCCCCTTGTTGACAAGGCCAGAGAGAATCATGGCCTGAATTATTCACTAGATTCACATTGAACAGCTGAAGCACAGCTTCTATCCACCCCAAACAGAACTCTGTATAGACTATTGATTAGGGATGGAGTGTACCAACTCCACAGTGGCGTGGGGGTGGGGTTGGTATAGTATGTGGGCCATGTCATCATGACATATATTTATTTTAGTCATGCTTGTCAGGATTTAAAGTCCAATAAAATAAACCAGGTTGCTGGGTTTGAATGACAGTATCATCTGAATGGAGGTGAGATCTCTTAATTGTAAGTCATGCTCTCTGTCCCCCGTAGACAGAGTGGTCCATGTGTCCTCCTTTTCCTGAAGCAGCTGTGCTTTATATGTTTTACTGGAAGCTCATGTCAATCTGGGCATTTAGTCAGCGTGACAGCTTTTACTACTGTAAATGAGAGTACAGCCTGCAGCTTTTGTGTGTGTGTGTGTGTGTGTGAGAGAGGGAGATTTCTGAGAGGTTACCAACACAAACACACACACACACACAGATATATGTGCATGCTTTTCTTCAGGCTCCACTGCGGGCCGTGTGTGGGCTTCTCAGACCCCAAACACACCTGGAGGTGTCAGTTTCAGTGCTGTGTTACAACTCTGGTGGAAGGAAGTGATAAGATCTGGTTTAATCACAATTTTCAGCTCAGTGATACAACATGTGGACTACCTGTGTGTAAAAAAAGAACACATCTAAAGATAAATCTGGATTTTGGTAATGGTTATTGCTTTTGACCTACTTGTCTTACAGAGTGTGCATTCCATATTAGCTTAATCTACTGACAGGGTTAGAGAGGAACAGAAAAACTGTGCATTTACTAACAGTGAACATTTTCTAGTATTTTTAGTATGTTCTAGTAAGATTTCAGACAGGTTCTGATATATTATCTTGAAAATATAGACTGTAGAAAATGTAGAAATACTGTATGTGCTAAAGACTTTCTTGACAAGGTTTCACAAAGTGTACTATCTGAAAGTAATGGTTGATTTTTTTCTCGTTTAGTTCATATTTATTTATTTAGATTTATTGATTTATTAAATTGTTTGTTTGGTTTCTTTTTACTTGATATTTTCTGTAATATTAAAAAATAATACAAATAGATTTAAAAAGTAGTAATTGCTGTCAAATTAATTAATAAATAAATTCATTCATTAATTCATTCATTTGTTTGTTGGTTTGTCCATTCATTCATTCCCCGTCAGTACCCCGACTAGTTGCCAGTCCATCGCAGGGCTGCATGAACACACACATTCACACCTATGGGCATTAACAAGTCAGGCCACTGATCTGCATATTTTTGGACAGTGTGAGTAAACTGGAGAACCTAGAAAAACATACGTGAGCATCGGGAAATCATGTGACACTCCACTGACTTTGTGCTTTCAACAAGAAACACAGAGAGACACATGTAAACACATTATTATGTCTCTTGTTCCAAGCTGTGAGCTAGACCAAGGTTGAAAATGGACACCTAGCTAGAAGAAAGCTAATATGTCTAATGCGCTAATGTGATTATTTTAACCAGCTAGGTCAATATTAACACTTTTCTATGGACAACAGCAAAACTCACCTCTAGTGTCTTACTTACATACATAGAGAGCTAGTGTGTGTGTGTGTGTGTGTGTGTGTGAGAGAGAGAAAGAGAAAGAGAAAGAGAAAGAGAAAGAGAGAGAGAGAGAGAGAGAGAGAGAGAAATCTACATTAAATAACAAAAAAAGTTTCAAATTATCATCAGGCTTTTGCAAATCACTGGTTTGAGTGATCCACCAGAGGGACACTAGTAAAACTACATTTCGCCAATTCACAAATCATTTCATTACTGTTTCTTTATTTGTAGTACGTATTCTCATTGCTGTTTTATTTTCTTTATCCTCTACCTTTTCATTTTATCCTGAATTTACTTCATTCTAGGTTTCTAGGTTCTGTGTAACTCTGCGTAAGACGCAGTCATTCCCTCTTCAGTGGGTTTGAAAGCGAGATAATTCTGAAATGCAGGCCAATAAGGCCTAAAGGGCGCCCCCTCCCTCCTGCTCTCTCTCTCTCTCTCTCTCTCTCTCTCTCTCTCTCTCTCTCTCTCTCGTGGCTTTCACGCGCTCGGCGCTTCACTCCGACCAGCTCCGGTGCTGCGCGTCACGCAGTTTCTCTGTACCGCAGCTCCGATTCAGTAACTTTACGCGTTTCAGGATCTGTAAAGGCAGTGTTGCTCAGTACGACTCGGGGCTGTTTTTACGCCTGCGTAACTCAGCGCTTTGCCTTCTGTGTGTTTGCGGTTCTCTCATTTGTTTCTCGTTCAGTTTGGAGGCGACGCGGAGAGCGAAACTGCGCTTTGAAAGAGGACCAGAGCAGAAACGCAGGAGCAGCTCACCCTCACTCTGCCCTCGTGATCTCCTGCATATGTGTGTGTGTGTATGTGTGTTGCTCATGCATGCACGGATGTGACATGTTTTAATTCTGAACTTTCATTCGTGAGAAGGTGCAGTATAAAAAAATCGTGCAAAACAGTTTGTCGGCGAGGGAACAAGGAAGTATAAAGGATTGTAAAAACAGGGACTGTGAACAGCTTTTATTTGTTGATTTGGGTGGATTTTGTATTTCTTGTTTCTCCGGTAACTGCTCCTAGAAGGGATGCGCTTCCACTCCGCCCGGACTACAGACTGAAAGCCGGCACGCGCAGTCGCTGCAGCGGTGCTTTAATAAATCCACAGTTCTCCTTTGGCACTGTAACAGCTCTTGGACATCTTCAGAGAGGGAACAGTTTATGCACAGACCTGTGGAAGTGTTCATCAAGGATCACATGTGAGTTGGCTGCCGGTGTTTATTTTTTTGTTTTTACACCTGGAGCTCGTGCCCCCGGACAGACCCCGGTACCGCGTGCCCGATTCAGGACTGTGCTGCGCGCTTGAGGTTGTTGGAGATGGCTCCGGTGGGGACGCTGCTGATCGGGGCTGTGTTAGTGTGGGTGTCGGTGTTGGGTGAAGAACCAGCCGCTAAAGCCGTAGCTGACCGATACGCTGTCTACTGGAACCGCACGAATCCCCGGTGAGTGCACGCGGAAACGCAAATACACATTAGGGTTTGGGTTAAAGGAGTTAACCTTGCTCATGCAACGAATTTTTAACACACTGAAAAAAAAAGATTCCACTACACTCTGACAAAAAATGATGCCAAACACTCCTGGGCTGGAGCATCTTTTGTATATTATTCTCATGCACAAAAGTGTTTTATCTTTAATTAGATTTTAGAGTAAAGTGTCCCTTGTGTAATGATGCACCTTAAATTATTTCTAAAGGTATAAATATGTGAACTCTACTAAAAGCACGAATATTTGGTGTTTCTGAGTGCAGGAATCTTTGGATATCCTTTAAAACAAACAAATAAACAAACAAACAGACATTTATGTTTTCTGAAAGGGCTTTTAAAATGCCACCAGAAAGCTTTTTAGAGTTACTTTTTTGGACATCTTGTTATGTCCAGGCTCCATTCTGTCTTCAAAATCAGCGTCAAGGCCTAAATAACATCTAAAACATCTTCACCTCGACTTATGCACTTATGTTATATTTTCCAATATCAACTGGACTTTTATAAAGACTTCATTTACAGCAGGTTTTTTTTTCTTTTTATGTTATACACCGCTTTTATCACACTGTTATCCCAGTGTTTAGGGGGGAAAAAGTCGAATCTGGCTTTTAAGGTACAAAGTGAAGGCTAAATCTTTAATACCTTTACTGAGATGAATATAATTACAGAGTAATGCCGTTACCTTTGAAAAGTTGTATCTTACCTCTGATAGAACATTTCCATCCAATCTATTGTACCTTACTATGTAACTGCTATACAGTCTTCTCCTGACAGTGTTTGAACCTTGAAACAAGGTCCCTTTAGGCACTGCAGACTATATTTACACAATTATTTACATTCACACATTTCTGATGACAAGCGGTCGCATGGTGGAGAGAACTCGGTACATCTGAAGATACTTTGTAAAGACAAGCAGATGTGGTAGAAATATTGGATGATCCTTGAAGATATTTTAAGAATACCCGGTGTATTATGAAAATCTAAGAGTGCCGTAGAGCATTTCACCATTTCATCATGGTCTAAAAAAATAACTGAGCAAATTAGCTAAGAAAATAAAATAATGAGTGATTGGATTGTAATTTGTTGTGAGTAACACTGGGGTCAGTTAGGGTTATTAAATTAAATTAACCAAAACCTTTTAATTTAAATAGCATAGAGTCTTATTTTGGTTCGACACAAGCACACACACACACACACACACACACACACACACACACACACACACACATATACACACATCCCTAGATTCCTCACTGACAGTATTGTTGTTCTAATGCAGCCAGGTAGAATGTAAATATGCTTTTATGTATATGTAAATATGTAAGACACTATCATCGGTTCATTAAAGACTAATTATAACCCTAATGATGTTCCTCAACATTATTCCTCCATTTAGATATATAAACCATGCACTCTTTATAATACTACACCCCTGTAACAAATTGATGTATATTAAAAAGCCAGTTCAGTACTTTAAACAAAAACCTGAAAGTATATTTAATGATACATGGCAGCTCAGATCTGCTGTCAGAAAAGAAATCCGTACTTTTCATGGATCTTTAAAATAATAGGTCAGTGTGATGATGTGAAATACGCCAGAGTACATTTTTTGTTTATTGACTAAATTTTTATGGACCATGAGCAGGCTATATGATGTTGGAAATGGTTTATATGACAAATGTGACTTTTTTGATTTCAAATAAATAACTTTCTATGTGGCTGTGAAATAAAAACATCATTAAAACCATCATGTTTAGGGCGTTTTAAACATGGTACAGCTGTTTTGCTTTATAGAAGCTGTGAGATTATGTTTAGGCTTTGTTGCCCTCAGGTACATTAAGGTTAATTTATCAATATATATATATATAATTTTAGAAACATATTCATTTGGTTTTATTAATTGACCCAACTGGAAAGTCCTTCTTGTGACAATTTAATTATCCACTTTTTAGTTATATCAGAGTGCCTGTGTAAATGAATATAGAATCACCCTCATGTGATATGCTGTGGTTTTGGTAAAACACTGGATATTATTGAATGAGATTTGAAATATTTTTGGATCTGATGATGTCATGTGTGATGTCATCTAACAGTGTTTTTCCATATGCAAAGTCAAGTAGCTCAGTCAGGATTATTTCCATCTTAAGCTCGTTAGCTGAAATGAAAAATAATGACAAACAGGGCGTCTACGCAGCAGTAGCTTTTACAATGATTCCACAGTCCTGAAAAATGTTAGCATCGAGCCCTGTGCTTCTGTAAATCTCAGTGAAATGCTGTTGTTTCTTTTTTTTTTCCTAAAGTTGCTATGTTCTGATGTTGAGTTACACACTATATTGTAATATTTAAACTGTATAATAGAGTTATTATTCACTTTAAATATAGTGGAGTCTGCAGAGACAAGCAGGTTTTGAGGGCAGTGTCTGTGCTGCTGAAATATAGAGTCCAGTAACGTCAAAACTTTTCCCTATGAGTCCTTATTTGGGACAAATTTCTAGAAGCATTGCATGTGTCTTACTCAGATAAGACATTTCCAGAACTGTTTCCTTGTACACTGAATTACAGAACAAAATGTGATGAAATTTAGCTAGATGACTATAATAAAGTTGGGTTTCATTTTATATGACTTCTAAAAGTAAAAAAAGTGAGACCAGGTTGAAAAGTCGCTATTGTTTCTATACGGAAGATGTATCAGATAGTTCTAAAGAAATGTTAATTAAAAAAAACATAGGATAAAAACAATCTTCTGATTTAATGAATAAAATCTTTTTAGAGTTTTGGTATTAATTATGGTAAAGTTTTCTTTAAGGAAGTGTTTCTTTAGTATTTAGGTATTTGGGGAAGGAGTCTCCAGTTCTAGAGGTAAAGGTAAAGTTTTCCGAAAGTTTTGTCTAACATTACAAACTGCATTTAAATTTTTTTTTATCTTATTAACTTAAAGTATTTAAGTAAGTCTTTAAAAAACTAAAACAAAAGCACTAATCCTGCCGTTAACCTCAATGTTTGTGACTTTTCATACCAATTAATGTTGTACAAATTGTTACTCACTGATCTGTTCATATTTATTCATGACAAAGTTTTGAATCCTGAAATGATATGTGAAAAAATGCCAGCAAATTCCAAATGTTAACATCAAATAAATGCTGCCTAAAAAAGTGAACAACACTTTTGGGAGAAAATCCTACTTTCAGGTCTCATTTATAAGGCATCAAAATGTGCCGAATCCATTGAAATGTAGGACTAGAGAGCAGTTTTTCTCAAAGTGGGGTCCATGAAGCAGAGCCAGTGGTTTCTGTGATTATTCATTTAGTTGCAGTGATGAAAATCACAAGCAGTTATGATCAAAGTCATTATATTCATTGATTTTTTTTATTTTTTAGATTTATTAGCATGTTTGACTGGTCTGTTAAATTGAATGGATTTAATCCAAACCTCAGTAACTCTAAAACAAGTTGCCGATAAATGAAGTAGGATCGGTGGAATGTTCATGAATAAAAAAAAAATAAAAAAAACCTTTATGGCTCTTATAAATAGCAGAAATTTTATTGCATCACATTTAAATAATGAGGCTAATACTTGAAAGTCAAAATCTGTGAAATTTGTTTTGCAGTTAACGGGTTCCTGCCTGCTAAAAAGTTTGCTTGTAGAAGGATTATATAAGTCCGTAACTATCCCATCCTTTTTTTTTTTTTTCTTCTTTTTTTTTTTTTAGAAAAGTTTGGCCCTGAGAATGCATTGAAACTGGCAGCCGTAGTGTTCACAGCTCTTTGCAGGAGTCCATGGTTTGTTTCTGAAACGAGCTCTTCCCCATTCCCAGGTTTCTTGCTCAGTTGCCATGGGGCTCCTTCAGCGCCCTGCGCCCCATGCTGGGCGAACACAAAGGCAGAGGCCCGGAGCGGCCCTGAGCAGTGGTGTGGCCCGGCCGGGGGTTTGCTCATGAGAGGGGCGCACGCCGAGCTCGCGCATTTAGCCCTAACAGCATCGGGGTCTGTGTTAACCATCAACCAAGCAACTCAGGGCCCTGGTTAGGGTGTAACCTCGGGGCAAACCTTGTCTCTGAGGCTGTGCACGCACAGGGGTGCTGTGTGTGTGTGTGTGTGTTAGTGGCACCCTGCCTGAGTTTTGTCTTGGCACAATGAGGCCCCTCTGGTAAATAAATGAGCTACTCTAAATGAGTGTCTCTCATTCGCATTCATGCGCTCACCCAGTGGCCTAATCCAAATCTGGCTGAGCTGAATAATGTAGCAGTGCTGTCTGTCATGACCTTGGGGCCCTGAATCTGGCCATCCGTCAGTCATATCCCCAGCCGAAAGGAATCACGTCTTCTCCTCGGAAATCGTCATCAAGAGCCACTGACTCTATTGCTCCATGCTATCAGCATGCCATTAAACCCTTCTCAGAAAGAGTGAACAGTTTGAAAAAAAAAAGTAAAAGTGTGGACGATGCAATGTTTTGATCTCTAATTATTGAGCGTTTTGGATTAAAATTCTTGTATCATGACTTTTCCGCCTTCCATCCAACCCTTTAGCAGATCTGTAGCAGCTGCATCTTTGAACGTAGCTCATTAATGTGCACAAATTACAGGCATTAGAAAGAGTGTTACAAGAGATCAAATCCAAGATTTAGCCAGGCATGCTGTGAAATATTAATGCGTCTGTTTGGTGGCTGAATGCGATGATGTGCATCAGAAGAGTTTTAATTCGACTTTTAATATGTTTAATGATGTTTTAAAGAAACAGATGCACTTAATTGTTTCAGTCTTTATGATCAATGCCAGTGGGGTTGGATTTCATTCACATTCATACAAATGGTAAGAAAATGCTGTTTTATTTTATACAGTACGTTTATCTGGCATTTATGGAAGGAATCTCCAGTGTCAGTGTTTGGTAACAGGGAACGCTGACTGTTTTTTTTCCCCCTGAATTGGAAAAGTCATAAAGACTGCGGATTTCGTGCTTTCAGTGTGGCTGGAAGATGAAATTTACTTTTTGTTATTTTAGAGAAGAAGGAGATGCTAGTAAAGGAAAGACTGTACATTGATATCTACTGTAACATAAGTAATACGAGGAACGAACCAACATTAAACGTAGCTGTAAATGGATTAAAAGTATGATTTTATTTTTAATTAATTGGAATCCTTGAAAAATTGCAGTGTTATGAGATGAATGAAAAACACTTGGGGACTTTCAGTTGCAGCCCCAATTTTCAATAATCTTCCTTTTAGCAACACGACACAGAAATTTTTATTCTTAACTTGATCCTGTAAAACTTGACTTGACATTTTTCTGAAAAACCTAAACCTATAGAGGCTCTTGTCATCTCTCCTGAGCAGAATAATCTACCACGATATTGTGATATTGTGTATGTGATGTATTTTCTTGCTGTACCACACTTCACTATAGTGTAGTGTAGTGTGATGTGCTTTTGCAGGAAGTTTGCTGGTTTGTTTAAATCCATAAAAGAACAAAAAGTCCCCAAATTGATTTTACTCACACTGCAAAATAATACACTGTGTATTTGTCCAACATTTTGCATTTTGTTCGACATTAAAAAATGAGCCTTGTGATCACACCTCATGCTGAAATTCTTTAGGGGCTTTTGAAAGGAAATGCTGCTTTAGTTTTAATGCAAAAATGTGTTTAAGCTCCAAGCCATTCAGATGCGAGAAGCCTCCCTCCCCTCCTACCTCCCTCTCTCCCTCCCTCCATCCTTCCCCTCCTTCTCCACATTACACTCTCACAGGGTTTCGGGGCTGTTAGGAAAGCGGTCGGTCAGGGCCACTTGCAATTACAAAATTTGGGTCAATTCAAGTTTTTCCTCCAAAGCCTCCTGCTTCATTTTCACATTGGCTTGAGAATTGTGTTCTGAGAAAAAAAAAGTCTATTATTTTTTCTGACTCACTTCTTCCACCCTGATTTACAAAAAAAAACAGAAAACAGTTGTATACTTCATAAGTTAGATATGTCGTTAAAGTAATCCTAGATTTCTGATTGATTTATTCTGTTAGGCAAATTGCTACAGGGATTTTTCCCCCTTTGCAAGGAAATAATCCAGTATTGACAACGGACCTTGTTTATTTATTGCTTCAGGGATGGATCAGTGGAGAATCAGTATTAAATTCCAGTCTTAATCTTCAGGGTGTTTGTATATGTGGTTCCATGGAAGCTGATACCTTCAGCCATCAAAGAGATCCATTAGATAGATCTAAGCACTCAACAGCTGGAGTGAAGGATCTCGGGAAGCGCAGCTCCGTTCCACAGTGCTGTTTTAATCCTGGATAATTCCTTCCGAAGCTCTTGAGTGACAGATGTGAAACACTTTTTTTTGATAAATCTCGCAGATTTATAGCCTGCTAGTGAACCACACCTTGTTTAAAGCACATGTGTAGTGGGCTTTCAGAGAACTGTGAAATATCTTTTTAAAGCCCTGCTCGTTTGCATCTCCTTAGTCTTCTGAAAAGTCCTCAAATGTTTTCCTTGATGTTCCAGCTCAGTTTTAATCCCCAATTAAAACACAAAGGCTCCCCCCTTTTCTGCGGTTTGTGGCGAGTCCGTGTTGTGATAGCTGTTCTGTGGTGGTGTTCGGGTCTGCGTGAACATTGTTCGCTGTGTTTACCTGCCGTTTTTTTCTTTCCTGTTCCTGACTCTTTCCTGGAGGCTGCCCGGGTTGTGCTTGGATTTAAAAAAACACCCAAATACCAAATATTGACTGGGTTTTAGGAGCTCGGCGGTGTCCCAGCTAGTGCCCAACCTGTGTGAAAGGCAGCCATTGTTCGTGGCTTAGTGGAGCTTTGCCAGGGTCTGAAGTATGCACGCTTGTACACATGGGAAGGGCACAGCAGGGCTTGTAGGCATACGGAGGGGTATAAAAAACAGTCTGGAAGTGCCTCAGCCCCTATAGACTAGAGGAAAAGGGAAGTGAGGGGCCAGGGTGGTATTGCCAGTGCTGGAACTTTCTCAAGGGACACAGGGTCAGTGTTGCCAGATTAGCTGAGATCCCTTGTGATTATTTTCTTTAATTACACTAAATTCGAATAAAAAATGACCTAGCTTTATAAAGCAAAATAGATATTCTGATAAATTAGGACACGGAGAGTATCATGACATTATTAGTAAATTTAATAAAACCTTCACCACCTCTGCAGCGCTGTTACATGTTCTTGATATCGATCTTAATATAGATTTTATTTCCAAGTTTCCTATTAAGTAATTTGCATTTAAAGATAAGTAAGGATTGAACATCACGTATTTTAGCATACTACTGTTTTTGGAAGTTTGTGATCTTGGTACTGCAATACAATATTTCACAGCTCTGTAGCGTTCTCCAATCTGATTAGTCCAAAAGTGTTGATTAAGTTTCTATAACAGCAGCTCTGACAGTAGTGCTGACAGTAAGGGAAAAAAAAAAGGTTTATATTAAACTCTGAAAAATGATTAGATGTTATCATTTCTATAGTAACAATTTATACAAGAAGCTGTGTGTATATATATAATGTGTATATATACCCACTTTTCATTGATGAGATGTTTCTTTTTTTTTTTTTACTTTTGGAAGGAATCTTTGTACGGTTTCTCATGAACATGACAAGCTTTCCCTCAAAAAAATTCCAGTCACATCGTCAAAAGAAATTAAACCCTTTGGGACGTGCTCTTGTAATAAAATAATCACGTTTGTTGTGCTAAATGTTTTTCCACTCCTTCTGTGATTACAACACTCCTCCATAAAATGGTTCCTCAGGAGTAATTTAGTTTGTTTAGGATTAAGATTTCTGACTGAGGTCTACTTAAAACCTTTTAAGTCTATAAGGTCGATTTGCCAAATTTGGACCGGAAACCAGTGCATTTTAATGCTGCATCCCTGCACGGTGTGTCAAAAAGAGCCGCAGGGGAACCACACATCCTGCTGTTCAGTGACCCGTCACACAGAGAGCTCGCCTGACCTCTTACCTCCTTTTTATTCCATCATGGCCGAACAGGATCGTAAGATGTATGCATTTTCCAGTGAACAGTTATCTGATACACGGCGATATTCCACAAATATTGTTATTGTGGATGCCTAGAAATCTCATTGACACTGCTGGGTTTGATTAAGCGGAATAAAACACAGCTGTCTATTAGAGGATTGCATGAGCACTGCATGTGTGCTGCATTTCCACAGTGATGGAAATCCCATAATTCAGTTCACCAGATGGGCGTTTAATGGATGTTTCAAAAAACGTGGCGAGCGGCTCTGTTGCTCCTGGTTGAGAAATAATTTTTTTAAATGTGTAATTTTTTTTTTTTTAAAGAGTTGATCTGAAAAATCAGCTTAAACATGGAGGTGATTTTTAGGATCCTGGCATACGCTTAATAAAAATAATTTGTCCCAAGACTGTTTGTAGCAATGCAGCCTCTTTTCTTAAAGAGGAAAAAAAGGCAGGATTTGTTTTGTTGCCTTAGTGATCCATCTCTCTCCTGGGACTCTTCTGTTTTTCATCCCTTCATGTTTACTCCCAGTAAACTGCTCATACTTTCAGTTCCTCTTTAAAATGTGAGTGTTGAAATGGCTTCTTCGCTTCCTTTGAAGGTCTGGGTGAAGGTATTAACGGCGAGACTCTAAAGGGCTTAAGAGGTCATCGGCCCATTGTGCAGAGACACAAAACACTTCCTCTGAACCCCTTCACCCTTCTGTCTCTCCTCCACTGAGCCACAACCTCACTGGCCATTCATATTCATCAACCTCAAGCTCTAAAAACCCCGATAAAGTTCTTGAAAGGATCCTAAAGTTGGCTAAACCTACTTGATGTTCATTGTAGGGAAACACGGCGTGCGCTAACGACCGCTCTGCACATTCAGCTGAGGCAAAAGCGCAGAGCGAGAGCTCTTTGTTGCCCTTCATTACGGCACATTTAATCGCAATAGGAAATAATGATGGAGGCATTTGTCCGACAGACTAAGCTAATAAAAATTAAGCTACTTGGCAAGAGGAAGTAACAGAAGGAACACCGTCACTGCTCGTTGTCGAGTTCCTGTGTGCCTGTCATAGGAAACAGGAAGTAGGAAATAGGAATACTCAGGAATGAATGATGAGTGAATACTAAGCATTTCTATTGCGTTGATTCATTATTTTATGGTATTTGATATTTTTTCAAATTTATATAGTGGCCTGTAGGGAAAAAAACTATTATTGTTATTATTATTATTATTATTATTATTATTATTATTATTATTATTATTATTAATACCATAACCGCTATATAACTAATAGAACTAATAATCAGTATGCTCCTTTCTGCCTGATTAGCAAGTGTGTATTAATTTCTTTAATCACATTCTTTATCGTATATCCACAAAAACTTGGTTCTAAATGGTTCTAAATCAGTGCATGTCAGACTGTGTAACCATGGCAACATCCATAACAATTCAGACAACTTGTGTGTTTATGCTTTTCGGTTGCCCTTGTTACTCGATTTAAAGATTTAAGGGTGTTGTAATTAGAAGCACGTGTAAATAAATGTATTTGGCTTTTAAATCCGAGTTACGAGCTTTGACAGCATGTAGGAGTAAGTCAGGATTTAACGCTTTGTGTCTATCAAGGATTTTAGATCACTTTCTGCTACTGACTCTGATACCTTAGCGATAACTCTGTAATGCGTTGTTTGCTTTTCCGTAGACGCAACCTTCTGAGCGCGAGGTGATGAAGCTCATAATTGCTATAATTGCAAATTGACATGAACTCACTCTAAGACCAGAGCGAGATAATTACACCTGCTGAGATGTTGCCATAGCAACAGCCATATAATACTAGACTGTTGGTATGTATTGGAATTGAATGTTAGCTAAATAAAGTGATCAGTGATGATCAAGGAGGAAGCAAAACAGATGCAAAGCCTCTGGTGGTGTAAGCATAATCTATCAGGATATTGTTTTCAGTCTTCTCCTGATGACGTCCAGATTTCTGGACTCTCGGTTTCTTACATGGAGCAGTGTTTGTAGAGATATTAGATTAACTCTTCGGCTTTTATTCTGCTCCATCTTTGACTTCTGCCGAATCAGCAAAAACGCTATTCCTGACAAGTAACATCATGACGGCATGTTTTTTTAGAGTTTATTTTTGTAAGCGAGACTTTTATTATGATTAAAACATCTCAGAGGGAAGTGTGGTGTCACTTTATATCAAACAGTTCATTAAAATGTAATTAAAAAGCGAGCCGCTGCACTCGAGTGCTGTGTTGTGTGTGTCATGTATTCGGTGGTTTTACGGAAAGACCGTACACTCTTGTTTAACAGCCATCTTGAACATCTGGCTGTTTCTTACTGTGATTTTCTGAACGAAGTAGCTCTAACTCGATAAAATGAAGAAAATAACTAAAAATAAACAGAAACTTGTGTGAGAATATTTTTGTAGCGAAGCGTTTTATGTGAATTATTATCCTTTAGGGGAAAACTCAAGCATTTTCTCCTGTCAGATTTGAGTGCAGCTATGGGATAAATGAAGCATTAAAAACTGTTTGCGATCAGTTTGAGCCAATAAGCCTTCACGAGCAGTGTCAGAAGAAAAACCAGGTCAGGACGTCCATGATCGGAATTTCGGGGTGGACGTTTTGTCTCGGTGCTGTATTACGTTTGGCTCAACTTCCTATCCAGTTTTTTGTTCCATTTCTGGGCCTGTTTTACATCTTTACGATTAACATGTGTCAGTTTAACGCTAGACGATATGATGGGGTATTAAAAACAGTATTTATTATTTTCGGAGTCAAATGGTTGTCTTTTATGAGGACAGAGAGCTATGAGGCTACGCACGCGAGCAGCCATTTCCTAACTCGCCTCCATTTTGTGTCCTGTGCAGAGCTCCGTGTTTTTTTTGTTTTTTTTTTAAGGCACACCAGGAAACCAAGTTTAATATTTTTTGCTGGCAGGACTCACACAATATTTGACAAATTTGGAATATTATTGATGCCCCACTTTGGGCACTGGTGTGAAATTTTTCTATATAATGTAAAAAATTCCGAAACTTTGCACCGTCATGTGTGATGGAAGTGCCAGCATGCTGCTCGGTTCCGCCGTCCTGGCACTCGGATCGCTGGTAGAGGGAGCGTGCACACTTGTCCTCCTCCTTCTCGTCCTCGTCCTCCTCCTCCTCCTCCTCCTTTATGCCTGTGTGCGGGCCTGGCCTCAGTTATTCTTGTGCATAATTGATGGAAAAGTTAGAATAGCAGAAGTAATGCGATGAGAGGGTGCAGCGAAGCGGCAAGGCGGCCGAGCGCTGAGCTGAGAGGGAGATCGCGTGCGTCGGGCAGCAAACACTCGCAGCCGAAGGAGAGGGCATCTGGAGTAACAGGTCCTGACACTGAGCCGGAGGAACATGTCAGCATGCAGTCTGTCGAGTCTTGCCGTTTTTCATCGAGCAATACAGCATGTCATTCCCCTCGCTCTGGCCTTGCTGAAAATAAACTGAAGTGTCGCTGTCATAAGAAAGAGGGAAATAATGTTTTGTGATGGTAAGAATGGAGTGGGTTTTGTTAAAGGGGCTTTGTACAGGTGAGTCAGCACTGTCATGTTACAAAGAGGTGCTAATGAGCGAACACCTTGGCTTTGTCTCATTAACAATGGGGGCGAGAAAGAAGCTAGTCAGTATCGGCCTGCTTCAAAGAAGCCTGGCTCACGCCCTGACTTTCACAAAACCCTCCCTCTGATTCAATCTGGCCTGCAACTGAAACTTGACCACAGTGATGACAAAGCAGTGTGTGGAATTAAATGGTGCTGTTGGACAGACTTCCTAATTAAGGCTTGCTGTATACTGGCTCGTAATTCCACTGTCAGAATCGATTTCAAACAAAAAATATGGCTACTTCATATAAAGAATACAAACAATGTGCCTCTTGGGACCATTTTTTGGATACCGCTGCTCACATTTATTGCTTTTTATTTCATTTTAAGTGATTTTTTTTGTGAATCTAAGTAGCTGCATCAGTACCTAGTCGAGCCAAAGTTTCGTCACAGAAATCATATCACACATAGGAAAACTTCTTCTACTATATCATTCTAAACTTATCTCTAACTAACTTCAAGTAATAAAGATTATTAATAATGACACAAGTTTCAGGTTCAGGTTTGTGACCACTAACCAAACCATCTAAATGAACACAGCAGACTTATAATAAAATATATTTGATTTCTTTTAAATAAACATGGCAAATAAACAGATTCTCAACTTCCATTCAACAAAGTTTAAAAAAAATCGCATAGAATTCATTTAATAAATTATATTAATTTTTTATTTATTGAAACTCCTACAAAACGCCTTACACTCACTTATATATATATATATGTTATGTGTATACATTTATATAAATATTTTTGTAATAAAGTTAGCAGGAATGGTTCTGTAGTGTGAGGCTGTGAAATGAAACTTTTTTTCTTTATTTTATTTATTTATTTATTTGATGCAGTGATAAACAAGAATTATCACAAGCTTTTTGCTTTATTTAGATTTTTTTTTTACAGATGGAAAGTGGGTATCTAACCACTGTAAAGAAATATTTTTTAAAGTTCTTTGTAGATTCCCATAAGAATGACTGACCCTCTTAGGAAAGCCAGATCCCTTGAGGAACCCTGTTTTGCTCAGAGCACAGCACTTTTATAAACCAGTCACAATGCCATTCATAGATTCATATTACAGAGATTTTAGATTGAGTAGTTATATCAGTAGTTCAGGAGTGAGAGTATAATATTTAAAACAAATTTGCGAAGCTGTAAAATCAGATGAATACTCTCTCTCTCTCTCTCTGTCTATCACGCACGCACACACATACACACATTTGCCTTTCTATCCTGTAAGGATGCTCAAATGACATTATTATTATTATTATTATTATTATTATTATTGTTATTATTATTATTATTATAGAATTTTTTTAAATTTATTTTAATGCTATTTTAAAGCAGTTTTCTTTCACAAGGACCCACCATACACACACACACACTTCATTTTGTGCCTGTGTTTAACTCCACATCATTTTTGTGGTATATATAATAATAATAACAGTGCAATACTGAATACACTGTAGGTGTGTCGTTTAGTTGTGAAAGAAAATAAGAAAGACTGCGTTCAATCAAATTCAGAACAGAACAAAATAATGAAAACCTTTTAACCTTTTCTTTTTATCGTAAACACGATTGCTCACCATCCAAACGTGTGCCTAAACCATATATTAGAATATTAAAAAAAGCTTGAAATTTAATAAATGTGTAAAACACTACAAATTCTGATCGGTAATAACATTTATACTGACCTTAAATGTTGTAATATCCTTGTAATACCAGAGGATAAAATTATCCCCCTCAAATAAATAAATAAATAAATCTGGCATGAATAGATGTTTGAGTATGTTTATATTCTTTTTTTTAAACAGTTTCATCATGTGAATTTTAAACATCCTTCGCCGGTTCCTTCTCATGTAAAAAAAAAAAAAAAAAAAATCACAAGGTAATACTTTTCAATGTATTATTATTATTTTAATTGATAAGAGGTTATCTACAGTGATAGCACTGAGCAGTAACACGTATGATTCACACTTCTTCTAGTCACTGGCTTTAATTAGTCTCTGAGTGAGCGAGTTCCAATTATCAGAAGCAGTCTGTATTTTATAGATTGGAAAGTATATAATAGACGTAGGTGAGCCATATGGTTTACTTGGAGTTTATGAACCTGTCATTTCTTTTCTGTTCTCTGCGTTCCAAACAGATAAATGATAAATGTGCCCTGCTATAATATGAAATATATCTCAGATTTTTGATCTAGCTGGTTTTGAGTTACCCCGTCAAAAGTTTTCCATGAAAATAAATCCCATATTCTGTTTTTTTCTTAATTTATACTTTATTAAACTCTGTCTACTTTATTATTCTTTGCATCTCTGCTGTATCGACTTGCCCTGAAAATCAATTATACAATGTACTGTTCTAATCAAATTATCACCACTGCCCATGAGGGAAGGCTGCCTACGTAGGCAGCATTTTTAGCAGGTTTTGAACGCTCTGTAATGATTTAAAGGCAGTATAAAGACTTGTTGTATACGATTCCCTTTCGATCACCAAATTGCATCTGAAGAAAGTTCGGAATGAACCACTTCTGAAGTTAAAAATAAATTTTTTTTGCAAAATGTGAATGAATAAATAAATGAATTCTATATTATTGCGTATGCGTTGGCACCGAAGGGTTAAAGACAACCTTTCCGTGACTCTCGCTTGTCCTCTGTTATGCCCCTCTGAGCATCAGTAATGATTCAAGGACCAAAGTGAAAAGGGGAATAGTGCACTGTATGCGTGAGCAAGGCTTCAGCGAGAGCTCTGGTGGTGAGGCTCAGGCACGCGATGCACATGGGACACGCAACATGCATTTACTGCACAGCCTGCATGCATTGTCCTTCTCCTCCAAAAAAAAGAAAAAACCTACAGCATTATTCCTCTTTGCCTGAGTGGCACTGATGGAAAATTAATTGTGGTATTTATTTCAGTATTGTATTATTTTCTCAAGCACTCACCCTTTAATTATCAAATTATCCGCCTTGTTTCATTTTGCATTTATATCATCCTTCAGAAATTCTCCTGGATGCTGGAAAAGCAGGTTCGTTACTATCTTATAACGAGTGCACGCTTTTCTTGAACTAGGTCACACAAATCAGTGGGAGTGGTCCGAAATGTCGACCAATAGACGCTCAGATATAGTCTCTGCAGATGTTTGGTGACCAATCAGATTTGAAGGGAATAAATATAGAGCACACGATTGCTTTGCTCGGGGTTTTATAGAAAAGTTCATAAACTGGCAGCTGCTACCGAGTTCACATTTAAATGTTGAGATGGTCTGAGAGTAAGAGTGAGTGTGTCCTCACTCGTAACACACTCCCTCACTCCTGAAGACCTTTCGCTCTCTGTGAGATGTGCCTCTTTTGCCGTAGCTTCTCCACCAACACAGAGCATGCGTGGGTTTAAGGTACTGAAAAACCTCTTGGGAAAAAAAAGTGAAATAAATAAAAAAACGGCCCACATCTCCAGCCGTGTAAGAGTTGTACATTTACGTAATCAGGTGTGGGAGTTTGTAGTTTGTGTAGCACAGCATATAGACAATCATTACAGCTTTTAATCTTTTGCCTTTAAGCTTTAAACTATTAAAAGATTTTGTTTCAAATTTTTAGGTTAAATGTTCCCAATCATTTCTTCCTCTCACTGCTGATTCACAGCTGAACCTTTTTTTCTCCAGCAATGATTTTTGCACTGTTTAATGGCAGTCATGTAAATATCTTGCTCGAGTCATTGTGTTGGCAAAGCAACGATGCCACCTCCAAGCCAATGACCTCATCAGACTCGGGTCTTGAACAGCAGCATTATTTTGGTGCTGCAACATACTGTTTTTCAGCTCCCTTTTATGCCTGTGAGCCCGTTTCCGAGCCCAAAACAGAGTGAAATTAATTCTTTTGGTTCATTTGCTAGATGGTTTGGTTTCTGCACATAAATAAACAAATAAACAAAAGCCAAAAACATATTAACTGAGGGATACGTAGGGCTGAATATCTACTCGTATAACTTTTTTTTACTTTTTTCTTTTTAGACATCGCAAAAATCATTCGAGCGAACATGGAGTTGGCACTAAATCAATAATTTGCTCTTATATAATTAACTACTTTAGACCTTTTATCCCGCCCTTTATCACATATTAAAACACATGGTATTTCAGCAGTGCTACAGCTCTGTCCTTTGTCTCAGTTTACACTATGGGTCTCAGATTTATAGAAGCAGTGCACGTCTATGGAAAAACATAACAATTGAGAACAATACAGCTTCGATCTCTAAACTCTGCATCTTATCAGATTAGGAGCAGGAATCTCAATGCTGGAAATGATGTATCAGTCCTCCTATAGCCCTCAGTTTCATTTATGCTGCCGTTATGGCCATGGAGTGTGTTATAAGGCTGACTATCAGATATCTGAGGGATAAAATGACGCAACACACATTTGGCCAGAATCCAGGCTCAGTTCTCAGTGTTCTCAGCCTCTTTTACCTGCTCAGATGTTACTTCAGTTCGCTTCTGTTCCGGTGGCTTGAGGGTTGTAATTTGAAGTTGCTGAACTTTCAGGTTCATGAGATCCTTCGGTTACGTGAAATTGTTTTTGAAGTAATGTCAGTGGGGGTGGGGGTGGAGGGTTGTAAATTTTGCTTTAAATGTCATGGTTCACATACCTTTAGAAATAAAATTTAAAAATTCAAGGTTTATAAAAGTATTTTGTTTAAAATGGAGTATAAATGTCTTTTCAGTATTATTAATCAAAAAGAAATGATTTCAGAGTACAAGAAAAATATATAATTGTTTATTGTGGCAGGCATTGTATAATATGTAAGAAACTAATAAAATAATTGAAAAATAATTTTAATTGAAAATAATTATATAATTTTTTAAAAATGTCTATTTTTTCAAGACATTTTATATATTTTTTTATGTTTTAATTTGAACACAGAAAAAAAACAAAAAAAACAAATGAACATACATATTCTGTATAATGGATATTTCTCAATCATTTCAAATATATATGATGACATAAATCGCTGGCTATTTCCCGCACTCTTACTGAGACACACTATAAAATAAAGTGCTTTTTACTCCGATTCTGGTTTGGATCAACCTTCAGCATGTGAAGTATGTAGACAGTGCAGTTACACAAGCGGGGCTGGGGGATAACATTGAGCACAAACATTATTAAGTACAAGATATGAACTACAATAGACATGGCAATAAATACACTGTGGCAGTGAGGAACATGATCTACAGTCGGATCCGCTGTGTACGGATATAAAGTGGCAATGCGATTTATTTAAGTTGAAATCAGATATCGGATTTCCGTCCTCGGGTGACCCTGCTGAACTGATAATAATCAGCTTGTGCTTTTTTTTCCCAGCAGCCTCTGCATGCACACCACCATACTCATTGTTTCCCGTACAGTCCGTGACTCATATTTTTTAATTATATCGCTTCGCTTTCCTTATTGTTGCTAGTCCTGTTCTTCTCATTACTGCTGTCTTGTTTTTTCGACATCACTTCCTGTGTGTGCTTGATACGGCGCAAAGATCATCAGTGAGTCCAGATGCTCTTCAGATGATTGCGAGGCACTGCATGATTTTAATTTGAGTCCCCACTCTCGCACAGTCGACAATCCCTCGTTTTATTTGCAGTGGAAACATGGGAGCAGACAGGGTGGAGACTACAGCTACAGCTAACATCGCTAACAGCACACATTGCTCTGCTCTTACACTTATCAGATGTGGCATGTCCTGCCCTGTTTGTATGTCTTTAACCCTTAGTGACCTATAGAAAACATTTTTGTTTTTGCATGGTCTTGCGTTTTGTAGGAGACCAGTTAATGAGGTGTGTTGCTCAATAAACTCTTTTATACACAATAGTAGTCTGTAAGCAACAAAATGGCGCATGAGTCCCTCTTTTTCATTCCCTGTGTCTGTGCCAGCAAATTAGTGAATGAAATTTTTTTTAGTTAAATCTCTCTGATATCTCTAGTTTTACGAGAAAGAAACTGCAGGTCCCACAAACACAGAACAAAGACCCAACTGTGCTCTAAAGACACCATGCAATTTGTATTTAAGTGATATCATGGCCCTGTGTGATGAATTGATATTCCATCTATGGTGTATTCCCACCTCGCTCGTACCATTCTAAGGATAGACTTTGGATCTACTGTGACCCTGATCAGGATAAAGCTCTTACTGAAGATGAGTATATGAATATTTGAATGTTGGCTCCATCTTAAGTCCACGTGTGTAGGATTTTTTATGAGACAAAAATATAGCTATAACTAAATCAGATGAATATATCTAGCTAGACTGGACACTAGAATTCACTGTGCACTCGAGTGTCTAGTGTATGAATTTTAGAAGGGTCTCAAATGGAGCACTAACTGGAAGTATGAGCCATTTCTCAGTCGGATGTCAAATGCACGTAACGTGATGCCGCTGGCTTTAAAAGCAAACAGTTAATAATATATTTTTAATGTTCATAAGTATATCAGACAACGTGGGCTAAATTAAAAGACATTTCTAAGACGTATCTTGAAAATGTATTCTAATCCAGTGCCATTGCCTGGTAGCCCCGCCCCTTTTCCTCTACATATGCAAAACTGTGAGTGTTGAGTGCATGAACTGTCCAACATTTCTCTTTTTTTTCAGTTAAATAAGTGCATCATCTGGCTACTTGAAGTGTACGTCTTCTTTTTGGAATTTATACTACACAGTGTTTTGGACGCACCTTCAGAAATCAGAGTAATGCAGCTCACTTAAAGGTGAACTAAGTAAGAGCTATACCATGACGGATGTCACGTCTATTTCTAATTATTAAGCGAGTTGAAACGATTTGCAAAATGCAATTAAGTAAAATACAAAACACACAATTAAACAAAAGTAATTGGTCAGGTGTCTTTAAGGACTGTCTTTGGGTCACAAGTATTTACTGCCTCCATTAGGAGCAGCTCCATTGTGTTGACTTCAGCCCTGAAAGAGATGAGTGGTGACAACAGCTTCAGACCTCATTAAACAGTCTACATGCAACTTAATGTGTGTGTGTGTGTGTGATGGGAAAATGCGAGAAACAGATAATGCTGTGTTATTCACCACCCACATAAACAGACTAAGACAAACAAAAGCACTCATTCATTTGCATTCATTTCACACAGAAAACAGAAAATACTAATTAATAGTATGGGTTTTCCTTTTTTTTGTCTCAGGCCCGTGTTCTACAAAGCAGACTTGTTAGCCACACGTTACCTCAAGAAAGCTGTGCTCCGACTATTCCACATAAATAAAAAAATATACCTTAATAGATCAGTGGAAATTGTGTAAGCAGAGGGCGTGAGTAAGAAATAAAACATGCATATCTAAATATAACGGCATATAAAACATAACATAGGGATAATAATCAACATGAGGAATGGCTACAAATGTAAGCAGCTTGTTATTGTTGTTGTAGCTCTGAAATGATTACTTAATAATTTTTAACAAATCCACTAGCTAGTTTACAATCGTGCTTGAGAAAAACACACATGGTTAAACTATCAAATGACAAATATGACATATGTATGAATATATACAACATGAGGATGTAGTCAAATCATTGGAAATTGTTGCCCTGTGATTGCCCAAACTTGCGTCCATAATATTCTGATTCACAAAGCTGATAAAGACGCACCCTACTACGCAGGTGAACATGAACTCTATTATTTCTTGAACCAAGACGATAAACCATTCTGTTTTTGAGGACAGAAGAAAGGAACAGAAGCTGACCCTATGGCAGTGTTGCAATGTTAGATCCTGAGGTTTATGATCCAGGGTCACACTCACATCGGAGAGTTCCTGCCCCATACTGTGCAGAAGTGCATTAACCCCCATGAGCGAGGAGGCTCCAGCCTGAGCTAATCGCCGCTCTGCTAGGAGATGTTTATGATGCATTTAGAATGTTTTATGTCTCTTGGAGCATGTGCACAAAATCTCACTGATTATCCTGAAGTAATAATTCATGTTGATTCGTGCTGCTTTTGGTTCAGGTTTAGAAAGGGCACGTCGAACCTGTAAAGCGAAGCTGTTTTTCTTTACTTCACTTCCTTTTGTAAAAATAAAGCCCCAAAAAGTACAATACATATCAAATTTCTGGAAATTCCACCTTGTTTTAGAGTGCTCATGGAAAACTAGAGGTACGTGGTTTGCTAATCTGGTTCATTTCTTTCAGGTAAAGTGGTAGACAAACCGACTGCGTGTTCGGCTGCTTAGTGTATTACTCACTCAGATCAGTTGTCATCCACCAGCTTTGTTGGTGGACAGAGCAATTATTTATAGTGCGTTCACATCATGCTGAAGTTACAGTAATTATGAGATGACAGTTCAGAGCTGCTGTTTTAAGCCGTCCGTCTATTCCGACTCAAAAAATGACTCGCTATAATAGACGGACCGTATTAATCGTGCGCTTACCGTAATCCTATATTTTCTGCCGTCTTTGGCTTGTTTGCTTTAAGGCCGAAAATTTAATTCTATCAAGTAAAAAAATGTAAGCTGTATATTTTTTGCTGTACAGTTATCCTGTATTTCAATACTGAAGAATGACAGAGAGTTTTGAATTCTCTGAGCTGAAGTTTACATTTTGTGGTTTCTCGGGAAGCTGCAGGTTCGTTTTGGTTTTCAAGGAAGAAAGGAAATCAGAGGCTCGTAAAGGAACCGTTTATAACTGTTGTGATGAAAACAATAACACAAACTAACCTGTTAAGTATAAATGGATGTCATTTTTATATTAACTAAAAAATTATTTTTTGTTCAGGACGTTCACATTGATTTGTGACATATTCTTTACATTTGGTGGGCCTGGTGGCTTAGTGGTTAGCACAGTTTGTCTCATACCTCCGTGGTTGGTGGTTTGAGTCCTGTGTCTGTCCTGTGGAGTTTGCAAGTGTGCATCAGTGGTTTCCTCTGGGAAATCCAGTTTCCTTCTCCAGTCCAAAGACATGCTTTGTAGGCTGATTGGCATCTCTAAATCGTCCGTAATTGTGCCTTGCGCTGTCCCATTAATTCGGTCTGAGTTGTGCCTAGAATCTCCTGGGATAGACTCCAGGCTCGCCCTGACCCTGTGTAGGAAAATCAGTACAGAAAGTGGACGGTTGATTCAACTGGAACTGATGACTTTGTTCAGTAAAATATTCCTTTTTTCTTCAGGTTTCTACTGGTTTTAAACACACTCAGTCCATATAGTTAAGCATTTATAAGAGCTGAAGGGGTTAAAAGCGATTTAGATTGGTCTGGGCAAAGAAATTCTTATCCACTGCCCAGTGTTGGCTTTTAGTGTGAGGTCATGCTGGGTGTATTTTTGGAGTTGAAATAAGTGTGTTTGTGTGTGTGTATGTGTGTGTGTGGTAACCCAGGTCACTCTTCAGCACTGTTAGCTGCTGGCGCTCCTCGAATAACCGTGCATGACAGAGAGATTTGCAGTGTCAGGAAGAAGTCAATTCAGTCTTAAGCAGTCAATGAGCTCTGAACAAATTTCTCCTACTGGCCTGCAGGCTGTAGCCAATTTACCTCCTTAATATCACTGCTCTTCTTTCTTTTTTTTTTATAATGAGAGGCTAGTTTTTAGTCATTACATCCCTCATTGTCTGTAACTATAAGCTGCCAAAGAACTCCATTCACGTTACTGACTTAATGGCGCTTGCTTCGTGTTAATGAAAGTGCAGATACCTGATAGCTGAAGCAACCCAAATGCTGTTTGTTAACACTCGCTTTCCTCATAGTGATTAATGAGACGCAGGCACATCCAGCTTAGTTGTAATCGGCACCTTCTACAATTCCGGGCCTGCTGCACGCAATCACCGGATAGGCAGTTTGGATACAAACGAAGTGAGAATGGAAAATCGGACAGCGATCACACAGGTGCTGAAGAAGGCCGCGCTCAAGCATCAGCTCATCCCTAAACCCTCCAATTACAGAGCGCACAAACACAACTGAGTTACCCCTGAGGATTCTGCTATCGTTCAGGTGTTAATTGAATTGCTGCGTTTGTCAAAAAACAGTGAGAGGAGAGAAAAGAGGAGAGAAGAGCTCGCTGGTATCTATGACTGCATAAAACCCACAAGTCATGCCAGTGATTTGAGTGAAAAAGTGCTAACTGGGTGATATCCGATATCCTGATTCATGTGACTCATGTGCTGCGCTCTCCAGAGGCTCTTCAAATGAAATGTGTGTGTCCTGTTAAAGTGTTTGTGTGGAAACACCACTTAGCCACTTAACCAAATGATGAAAAAGTGCATGGTTCTACCTTTGACCTGACGTCTACGATAGACCGCTGTTTTGGTGTTTACTGTCAAGTTCTCGGTTCAAGGACCTGCTTTCGTTTTGTCATCACGTAAAGGTAAAAATACATCCGGGGTTATTTCAGCACGCATATTTCTCAGTGCTCAAAGCAGATCTGCGGAAAGAAATGAGGGGGAACAAGAAGCCCTAGGGATGCGCTCATCCGTTTCTTTTTTTTTTTGTTTCATTTCAATGAATGAATTTAATTGATGATTCAAATATGTGCAAGACTCCATGTGGCAGCCATTACACACATTACACTCACCACAGATACAAACGCAGCAAAGCCCCAGAGCCTTTCTCTCCATTGTTGTCTTTAGAACATAAAACAAAAAGATACATCCGTAATGACAATATAATTAGACAAAAATAGAAAGGATTTTTCGTTAGATGTGCCTTTTATATAAAAGAAAATATATATTATACTTAAATGGTAGCTTTAAATAGTCTTTCTGAAGGAGACTCATGGGAGGAGAAATATAATTTAATTTAATATTTTTTTATTCTGCAACTGAAGAGAAGTAGAAAATGGAGATTTATAAGGGCGCGTCTTGAGTAATCATTGTGTCTCTGATAAATGATACTGTGGGTTTATCTGCTGTTTATTAGGACATATTCAAAGAGCAGAACTATTATTATTATTATTATTATTATTATTATTATTATTATTATTATTATTATATACAATAAAAACAGTACAGTAAAATAAAAAATATAATCTGACGAATACATCTGGGACAGGATCGCCTACGCAGCCAACAGCGATGTAATGATTTAGGCAAGAGCGAGTACGCTAATAATACCTGACATATCTCTGTGTTCCATGCAGGAGCTTTCAACACGTCTGCTCGAGCTTAATGCGACTGGAAAAAAAAGCTTGGCTCGTTTCTCACCAGATGCTTCGTCACTGAACTTTTTTCTAATGGAACAATCTACACATCGATAAAGACAAAAAGTGGGTTCAGTCAGTGTGTTCATGCTGCATTGAGTGATTCGGGTTTCCGCTGCCTCCGGGCCATTAGCTGCTTAAATAAACCTCATGGTGAGGCATTTGCATTGTGCGAGCAAATAAATAAACACAAACTCTGCAGTCTGGGACTGACCCCACCCTCCACCCTGTGTTTACATGTGTGTGTGTGTGTGTGTGTATATGTATATATAGTTATATATACAGTGGGCCATTTATTGGAAGATAAAGGATAGGTGCTTTATTAAAAAAAAAGTAATTAGAATTAAAAAATTACAAAAAAATAGTATATTATATTTTACTATTATATTATAATTTAAAGTTTATTAATTAAAGATTAGAATAAGGAATAAGGGTCCCCAAAAAGGTAGTAAGGCAAATGTGTGCGGGTGTGTGTGTGTGTGTGCAGCTCAGCAGCATGGAAACTACACGTCAAAAGTGTGACTTTCAACACAATCACTGCTTTTTTTCTCGCACCGGTGTGTTCTCTTTCTCATCCCAGCTGTTGAAGCGACCTAAAGCCATGCTGAAGCTGATCTGATAGGCTAGACGTGCCGTCTCTTCTCATATTAGCCGCCGCTGTATTCTCATGTGTTCTGCCAGCTAGATTAGCAGCTAATCCCATTTTGCTTTGGCTCACATGGATTTTTCACTTGAAAACCTTGAGAAGTGCTTAAGTGTGCATCGGTCCATGCATCCATGAGTGTGTGTGTGTGTAAGCGCCCACACATGCCCCTTAAGTGTCCAGCTAATTGTGTGTGCCAAAAAAGGCCTTTGTTGGCAATTTCCTGTGCAGAAATTCAGTCGGCAGATTCGCTTGGTCGAGTTCACCCTGCATGACCGGTACAAGCGCTGCTTTTGTTGCTCTCCACGACCTCTACGAGACCTCCATCACCATAACAAAGTAGCCGACACTGACCCCAGCACAGAAGGTCCAGATACCAGATCCAACATCAACATCAGAACACTTGTCTCACATGAGTCTCACTTGCAGTATTTTTTCCAGTCTGTTGTCTGGCAGCCAGACAGAAGCATGCCACGTCATTGCTACACTCTTTAAAGTCTCAGATTCAGTGAGTTTTCATTGAATTTCATGGTCTATGATCAGACACTTACCTTAACGCTGACTTTTTCCAAATGCTGATTTAATTGGATTTACAGCTCTTCATCATACATTTTTTTCCAACCTGATCAAGTTCCTTCCTTCAGTAATGAGAGTTCTCATCTCTTTTGTGTCTGGCTGTGACTCTCCCCAAAAAATTCACACCTCCTCCCTTAGGACGTGCCCTAAATCACACTACAGTACCTCCATTTCTCTGCTCCGGGATGCAAATGTGCTGAAAAAGTAGTGCTTTCAGCTGTGTATAATCTGCTACTGCTGTAAACACTGCATCTGCTGCCATGTTCTGAACTTTATCATATGCAACAACTATCAAACACAGCAAGAACACAGCACTGGCCATCAGAAGTAAACCATACAGTGTCTTATTTTTTGCATTTTTCTTATAGCAATAATCTGATAAATAGTGAAAATGTGCAAGATTGTATAGAAATGTCTTCCTCAAAAATGAAAGAAAAACAGTTTGTGGATTTGTTTCATTTATACCACTGCCTTGTGTATTTTTAAATGCTTAATTATAGCATGATACTCTTATATTTTAACACTAGGTTATTATACTGTAAATATTTCAAACACAGCTAGTCTCTGAACATTCTAATGATCTAAGTTGCGGCTAAAGAAATGTGCAAATAATCCCGTGATTAACTCTGTCTGTCATGGTGCTGTCATGTGGCATGGTCTGAGAGCTGCTTTTATGAGTCTGAATACTGTCGGGTGAATCAGGCTGTAAAATATCCAGAACAACCATTAATCCAGTTCAGCTGTATATCAACTAAAATACATAAACACATGAATTTATGCTGCCACTCACCATCTGTTCAATTCCAATAAACACTCTGAGATGGATTTTTTTCATTAGGGTTTATGAGTTTAGAAAATAAAGGAAAGTTTGTATTGAAACGTTCATGTGGTGTTTTGTAGGAAACGTTTGTTTAATGTTTATGGAAGGAGTCTGCAGTGTCAGGGTGTGGTAATGATCAGAGGTTGCTCTAACTGTTTTACATTTACAGCATTTGACACACAATGTTATCCAGAGCGACTTATATTTATACAGCTGAGTAGGTGAGGGTTAAGGGCCTTGCACAAGGGCCGAATAGTGGCAGCTTGGCAGTGACTAACAGTAACTAACTTGCTTTCTAGAGATTCCACTATTTTAGATGTAACTACAAATGGCTGAAAAATATAACTTTTTTTTTATAATAAATAACTGGTAATCTCTGGCACATTGAGCGGAAAAAAATCCTTTGTTTTTCTTTTTTTTTCTTTACTTAATGGACCACTTTAAGTATTGGATGTCTTGCTTTGGCTGAGTTTCAATATTTAAAAAAAATTAATACAAAGAAGCTGTATGTCAAGATTACAGTTATAGCCAGTATCACAGTGCCAGATTATTAAAAGATTATTTTTTAGAGACATGTAGCTGACAGGTTAATTATGCTAGCTAATTGAAGACGTGTACACTTGAGTACTTCAGTAAATAAGCGCTGCGTCTCTGGGTTCCACTGAACACTTACTTGTTTGTTTAGTTAAGGCGAGGTTGGGTTTGGACAGGTTTGTCTCTGTAACGTGCGTTTTCCTTTGCCAAGTCGATACCAACCCCTCCGAAACCTAACTTACCTGAATAAGTTTGACTGCAAAAAAACAAAAAACAAAACTGACTGGTTTCCCACAAACAAACAAATAAACGAATGAATAAATACGAAGCACAGACTTCCTGTGGGAATTACACTTACACATTCCCCATGAGCTGTAAAAGAGCTGGTGTATATATAATTCCAGCTTGAATGAGCATTGTGAGCTGACCGCTTCTCCCATTTTTTTTGATTTGTGCTGAATACAAATACGAAGTGCCTGTTCAGCTGCGAGAGCCCACAACATGAAAGGCTTCATTGTGACACCGAAGAAACTCGGGTGACAACTAATCACAAAATAATAGGGCTGAAAATCCCAGGATCTCATGGCAATCTCTCCGGGTTATCTTGAGACAGCGTGACCTTTGTGACATTGATAGGATTTTGCACACGAAAGAAGCACAAACACACACACACACACAGGGCAAACACATGGCTAGGAGCACATTCATTCACTGGCTGGTTTAGTAGTATGTGTGTGTGTGTGTGTGTGTAGTGCTGGGTGGTGTGTGGTTTTCTTTGAAGCTGTAGGGATCTTCAAGCAGACAGTTTCATGATGTTTGTTTCTGCACACAACTGATCTTGAGGCTCTAGCTGAACACACCAGGGTTAATAGTCTCAACTTGTTCTATGTTTCAAGGATATTTTATGCAAAGCCAATTTTATGTTGCATTCGATGGCTACTGGGCTCTTCCCCAAAAATTCCATGGCACGTCAACAACGTTGCCTGTGTTGTTAACATTAAAGTGTCTGTATCATGGCTGTGTTAATGGCCGGATCGCGGATCGGTGGAATCATCCCAGACGAATCCGGGCGTCTCCCAGCCTCTCAGTTACCCTGACAGTCGCCTCTCATGTGAGGCCAAACATGTGCTTTCTTTTAATGTGGGTCTTATGATAACCCATATTGTCTTTGTCTCTGACGCTGTAAATAAAATAAACATCTCAGCTTGATTTTCAGCCAGATGGATGAGGTGATCCTGTGTCTCGTTTTAAATCTGCGTGGGCTGGCTTGAGGAACAGCGTTCCCATCAGCAGCACTAGACTCCAGACTTTCGACTCGAATGAATTCAGTTCTAGTGTAGATTCTAAATTAAAAATATGTCTCGAGTTGCACGTTACATGTAATATGATCCAACGTTATGCGCATGCATGGAGCAAGGTTTGATGTCAACATGATCAACATTACCAGTACAAAAATGTGCGCGTCCCATCAGGTTCATAATCGTTCATAATCAAGTTCATACTTGCTCAAGATTGTGATGCAAGGATGCTTTGATTGTTAAATATAACATAAAATGCATAAAATTATCCACGGATAAAACAGATATACACTGAACATTATTTTTTTTTGGCAATAACAGCTAGGAATATAAATCTTATTTATTTATTATTATAATAATGATAATAATAATAATAATTATTATTATTATTAGTATTGTTCCTACTATTATATAATTATTATAAAAATTATTAATATTATTCCTATTATCTCCATGTTGTTTTTTCTTTTATTTATTCTTTAAATAGACTCAAAACTTTTGCATTCTAACACATTCTTAACAGATTATTAGGATATTAACCCATTTTGTTCAATCAGATAGAAATTTTATTCAAAGTGACCTTTTCTGAAATCATACTGAAGAAAACTTTTTTGCGATTGAGCTGTGAGTCAGATTATTAACTGATTTTTAGGCTGCATGTAAACATAGACAATGAAATTGAACTCATGCGAGGACAAGTTTATTAACATCTAAACATCTATCAAGACAATGCTTTATAAACAAATGAAACCTTTATGTCTTTGACGTCTTTAAATTCCTCTGGATATCGGTTTTATATGGTCCCATCAACATTTTTTTTCCTTTTCAGAATTACCTCACACTATTTTCAAAAATGTTGTTCTTTACAAGTCTACAATTGTTATCACAGTAAGCGCAGACTGACGAGCCTGACATCATGTCTGCGTCCTGTATTTCTTTTCAGAGTCTAAAAAAAAGTCTAGACATTCCAGACAAAAATCTGGCAAAGGCACCATTTTCATGTCTTTCAAACATCTTTGTGCTCATTGAGGTGCTGCCTCTAAAAAAAACTCTTTTTTTTCCCTCAGCTTTTCAAAAGTGATGGTATGCTGAAGCATCCTTGATAATAATACTAAACAGATAGCTGTCCTTTTCGCAACATACTTGTCCTTTGAGCCGAGGCGCCAGCTCTCGAGCATCTCTAATATTTTAGATTCAAAACAAGAATCCTCTATTTAGGATTTGTTTAAAAGCAACACAGCAAATGTTTTTGCTAAGAATGCTACCTGTCGAATTACTTTTGATTAGGTACAAGAATAGAAAGCATTTTTTGGTGCTTGTCATAAATAGATAGCAGTGAGCGAGAAGAGCAAATGGCGCTAGCAGACTGCTGTTTAAAAAGCAGACACTTCCCATATCTTATGTATTAAGAGGGAACATTGCAGATTTGTGGTCAAAGGGATCTAAAATGTCCTCATGATTTCACTAATTCATGCTAATTATTAGCGCTCCAAATGCTTGCATGGACTTTTCAAGGTGAGGCTGTTCCTGTTATTCTGTTCACTAGATTTCTAAAATGTTTCACTCTGTTGCTCAGCTACAGCGTAACCTATACAAATAAAAAATCAATTATTTATTTTTCTTTAGCTAACAACTTAATTAGTCTTTGTGGATTTAGCTAGTTAATACAAGACTTCCTTGCAACTTATGCTAATAAATAGCTAGTTAGCTGCAGTGGCTGCACTGATGGCTTTTGTTTACTAGATAATTATTGATTTTATTTGTAAACAGTGGTCTGTTTTTTCTACTAATAGTTTGGGATCCATTATCAGATAATCTGAAAAACTTGTAAGCAATATTAA
Organism: Hemibagrus wyckioides; assembly: GCF_019097595.1. Taxonomy (NCBI): domain Eukaryota; kingdom Metazoa; phylum Chordata; class Actinopteri; order Siluriformes; family Bagridae; genus Hemibagrus; species Hemibagrus wyckioides. The sequence goes on from NC_080727.1 coordinate 12,819,676, forward strand.
TAGACAAATGTTATGTGATGCCAGTAACAGCACTTATTTCTTCCTTTTATTTTTTAACCTTAAAATCCTACACACACACATACACAATGAGACGTGCACCTTCAAGCTACTGCTTAGGGTTCGGGCTAATTAGAGTCCTGCATCATTTTCTCTGGACAAGTATGGATTTTAAACTCAATGGCATTGATACTGCATGCTTTTCTGTCATGTCATCTGATCCACTCACTAAACTGTCACTCTGGATCCCCAGTGTTTGTTAGAGGCTAATGCAATGCTACCCCTCAGCATCACGCGCAAATGAGTGGCTCAGGCCTAATCAGCAGTGGGATTTGTAGGTTTATAGTAGTGTCCCGTGAGACCGTGCCAACTACCACGTTGACCTTTCCTCTGCTGGAGTCTGCCAGGTCTCAAATGCCACTCATTGCAGCGCGACAGCCGCGAGTCCCATCTTGCACCGCATAGTATGAATGTCAGACACATCCCCACCCCCCCACCCCCATCACATACAAAAGCAATTACACTGGTACTTCCTGCTTGTTTCACTCAGCATGAGCAAAGGGAGCTGAGCCTTCATTCTTGGAGGAAGGGGAATACACAGTACATGGTACATAGCACTGGCCCTTCCCGCTCATTCTCCTCTAAAGCTGCAGTGAAAAGCCAATTGTTCTCCTGCCAGCTTCTGACTGAGATAATTACCATGTACAACACAATGTCGGCCCCGTACGAGCGGACTGGGCTTTTTTATTTTTTTAATGTGCAACCACTTTTGTTAATAGTGTGAGAACTTGGGTCGTATTGGTGGTATTGCGATATCTGTTTGTTTGCGTGTCCCTTGATCTCACCTCGGGAAAGCTTTCCTCTTCAGCCTGATGGCACCAATATCAGGTGACTGGAGCCGGTTCCAGCTCTACGGTAGTTGTAGGGTAGGTGAAACAAAACAGACTGGTATTCTGAGTCATGCGCTGCCAGTTACAGTGAAAGCAATTACTAATTCGATGTATGTGTGTGTTTACTTGGACAATATTTGCATGGAAGCGTGAGGGTCTTCATGCATACACGTTAACGCAGCTGAATCCACAGTATAATAGACAAAAAGAGTTCAGGCAAACACACATTGCACCTTTGCAAGTCAGGATAAATCCTGTAACAGTACCTCGGGCGATTGAAACGCACAGCACACTCCGTCTAGTCTGCAGAGAAAGACAAATTAGACTAAATTCTGTAGCTCGTGATGAAAAGCAACATGCGCATTGTTATCTGTACATTAAGAACCGGGAGCTATGAGCTCATCAGGGCATGACTTTACCCCCTCTGGTATTCTCTGTCAACCCTGCCAGAACCTGAGAGCAGCTCGATTGACTCCTTGTTATCTGAGATCTGTGAACCACTGGCAAAAAAAGATCAATATTTCATAAGGATATGCTTTTAATCTCGATCGGCCGCCAGCACGTCGGTGAGGGGCCAGCGTGTCTTTTTCAGGGATCGCGTGTATCTACTCCTGTCAGCTGTCGTTCTGACGGTGACAGGCAGTAGCTTGATAATAATGATAGAGTATAGGACGGGACTCCGGCGGAATAAAAGCAGCTTCAGACAGTGAGTTGTTAGCGCTCCTGTAGTGCAGAGCTAGACTTTTAGGCAACCCACTGAGCACAAAGAACCCCTTTGCCAGACATTTATGGGACGTCTAGATTTTGGTCACAGTGAAACATTTTAATGCATCTCCAGAGGATGTAGAAAAGACGACGATTGTGGTTGCGAACAAGACGTCAAACTAAATATAGATCCAAAAGTGCAGGACTTGCTTACATGGGTTAATAATAAAGTCTTCTTATGGGCCAGTTTAAACGGAATCATTTCTCCAGCGTTTCTGTCTTTAGGAAAAGGGCCAGACTGGTTCAGTAAAGGACGTCTTTGCTCAGTGGATTCTCACTGGGATTAGCTTTATTTTGGAAAAATGGATGGCTAAACCATGTGAGCCTGCTTAAGCATAAGCGTTCATGAAGAATGTGGAATATGGTGAAGTGTAAACCCAGTTCCTTGGCTTTAAAGACGTTTTCTCGGTCGCTCAAGCATCGCTACATGAAATTCAGCCCGAGCACAGCTGTATATGATCACCTTTTCCAATATCGCTTACTCTGTCTTCTTGAGTCATATTCGTCTGTCCCTCTTTATGCTGTCTATTTGAGTGTAAAAACTAATGGAATATACTGGAAAACTCTAGCGGGGTAGATGAATCACTGACCGCTCTGGAACTGAGCTGCACATTTGGTTACCACAAGGTTGCGGCGGTGCTTTGTGGTGACATCAAAAGGAACCCGGCACACATTAATCCCTGACTCGGAGAGGAGGGAGGAGCGGGGTGGGAGAGGAGCCCGGTGTCTGTCACTCGCCATTAGAGATGCTGCTTCTGCTGCATGTCATCTCTGGAGTAAATTTATTATCCTTTGCCCCGTTAGGTTAGAGCCTGCAAAATGGCAGGACGCAAAGCCAAGTGGATAGAGGTCCTGATCAATTCTGCTGAAGTACTCTCCATTTGGCTAATGGGCGCGGTGTCGTTAACTGCTCTTGCTGAGTCAAGTGTCACAAGCTCATATTGGATTTTATCTGAGTTGTGAGAGTAGGATCACTCCCTCTATGTCTTTCCTCATTTTGTCCTTCAGGCTGCTAATAGCTTAGATCTTAGATTTGAAAGAAATAGTACAAAAACTAATGTAACCTATAATCGGTTAGCTAGCCATGTTTTGTTTGACCCCTAAATCTTCTTTCATTTTAAATCTTGATTTACACTGAGGCTACTTTTCTAATCTAGCTATTGAACAGCTTTTGAATATGAATCTGCACAAACTTGTTGCATGTTTAAAGCCTCAATAAAATGAGGACATAAACCTTATTCTGACTGATTTGTGATTGAAATTTATTTCAAAAATTAAAAATGGGTTTCTTTTGGATGGATTGTTTAATTGTACCTCAGCACCATAGGCGTATTGAGATGTCATGGTGCCCCTGGGCAACAAGCGCACAAGAATTTGAATTTTGTATCTATGGTTATGTTGGTGCCCCTGGAGCCTTGGTGCCCCTGGCACTCACCCAGTTGCCCATATGGTTAATTCACCTATGCTCAGCACTGGTACATTCTGGATTGTGATTGGTCTGAAGGTGTTGATTGTTGATTAATATTCTATAACTGCATCTCTGACTGTTTATAGCTGCTATAATGTAAGTATCTTGTAATTTGTAGATGTTCCTCAGCATTATAATGTAAGCATATAGAGAAAAAATGTATTGTAAATGTCATTCTTTAATAAAAAAAAGTGGACCAAGACATTTCAGGACGTTTACAGTAACTCTGCTTTATCACACAGCCCTGCTTCATAGTGACACTGAAGTATTTCAAATCACTATTCTAGCTACCTCATATGTATAGACATCTTTGTCAATACTGTCTGAGGATTGCTCCTTTTTTTTTCTCCTAATTTTGCACATTGCAGTGTTAGCAACCAATAATGTAACTTCCCAAAAATAATTTTTTGGAAATGTCTGCCCACACACAAATAACTGCCTCGGGTTGAGTATTAGTGCAAAATATTTTAGATGAATTAGAATTCCATTACTTTTAGACTTAGATTACATAAATGTTTTCACGGAACATTTCCTTTAATATTCATCCATTTAAAGGCAAATTGCTCATATGCATAAACCTTTTACAGTGGGGAAAATGCTGAAATGGCCGCGTCCTCATTCTGCCAATTCAGTAAAATAACAGCTGTTTAAATGTTCGGCCACCCAAACAGCTGTGGCTGAATAATGGGATGGAAATGTAATGAAATACAGGAACCACATTGAAGCCTCTGAAGTCTTTCTTCTTTCCTCTATCTCACCCTTTCTTTTTCATTTTCTATCTTTCCCTCTTTTTTTCTTTCTTTGTCTCCTCACTCAGTATCGCTCTCTCTATCATGTATGTACGCCTTGGGCTCAGGTAGGAGATTGAGCCACTCTGTTTATATAATTGGTTGGGAATGTTGCGGGACCATAACAGACCGTCTTTGGGAGCCTAAGGAAGAATTTGTGTCTGATGTCTGAGCTATCGGGTAGTGAAATCTATCATGTGCCAGCACGGCATGTACTTGCACGTTTTATGCAACCTGGATTCGCCAAAGAACACGACTGCTCATGGCAGACATCTGTGGCACGTTATATCCGTTCACTAGAAACATGTGGGAGTGATGTAATAAAAAAGAGCTTCATCGGTGTGCACGCTAACAAGACCCGTTGCATTAGCAATGCCACCTTCACCGCGTATGTGTGTGTGGTGTGTGTGTGGTGAAGTAGACCAGCAGCAGAGCATGGATGCTTAAGCAGATGTGGGCCTGCCGGAGGCTCATCCGCTCCCCTCCTCTATACCTGCCAGATGGAGGGATATTGATGGCCAGCCACCGTGCGCCGGCAAGCGGCACACTCATTAGCGGAGCACCGGGGGTAGAGACGGAGAGAGATAGAAAGCGAGACACAAAACAAATCTCTCATGGCTCATTCATCATGCAGATCCACCGCTTGCCCTCCCTGAGTTTGAGAAAGTGGAAGGGAGTGAGAGTGAGAATTAAGTGAGGTGTACAGCATGAGATACAGTCTACAGCGTAGAGTTGATGAACCGCTCGTCCCTCCCTCACCTCTGGACTTTATTTAAGGCCCAGACGGTGCAGAGACAGAGTGTGTCAATAATTCCTGATCTGTGTTTTGTTATTGGATTAGGGAGGTTTGGGAGGCTGGGAGAAGCACCTGCATGACACTGAAGTCTTTGTCCCTCTGGACAGCTTTGCCCCATCTGTTAGAAAACAGAGGCTCTTTTTTGAGTCCTTTTTTTAAAGTATTTCTTTTCACCCTTTAAATCTGGATGTTACTGTTTCATTGTCTCATGTAGCTAGCAGAACTCTGATCTTTAGCCCGTACACCACATTAATACATCTGATACTGATGTGATTGCATTTATGTGAACAAAAAACCTATAACTGGATCAGATTTTGGCTATTAATTAATCCAAGATGTTTACACACACTTTACTGAAGTGATAACAGGAAATATTTGGGTGTACATGAATCACACAATAATTGCTTTTCTTCCTAATTAAATGATGAACGTGTTTCTACAGCTGCATTATGACCTGCCAAAAAACTCACCAATGACGATAGATATGATGTAAAATTAAAACAAGCCAAGTTCTTTTTTTTTCTCATAAAAAACAATTAGTCATGTCAGATACGGTAAACATGTATTTCAGGATTTGGAAAAGAAGTGTTTCTTTGTCAGTGTTTAGCAGGCATGGTGTTAGAGATTTTATTTGTGCACATGCACGTCAGAAAATACATCAGACTAAATATGATTATATCGCAATTGATGACAATTAGGTTTCCTTACATATATGTCTGATAATAATGTCATCTGTAGTTATTATTTCTGATATCTCAAAGATCAGAATCAGGTTTTTTGCTTAAAAATGTCAGTGTTTACTACATACATGTTAATACAAATTGAATGTATTGACCTTTATTATAAATTCCGTTGTAGTCAGCTTGGTTGTCCAAGTTGTGTTCGATCATTTGTGGTTCATGTGACTGTGTCATGCAATGGATTTGAGACAGACGATACCGAAATCCCTGATACAAATGATTTTGCCTCACCTCCCCTATGAAACTAATCCAAACTAAAAAGAGGTTAGGTCAAATGAAATTTCACAGACTTGATTTAAAAACCAGAAAAAAAGTATGTCATAATTATTAAAATATGTCAATTTGGAAAATCTACATCCAGAATCCCACGGTTTGGCTGATATTGCGCAGATACATGCCCGATTTCAGATATTCAACTAACGCATTCATATTTTGTTAGTATGTTGTGAAGGAAACCAGAAACTCAACAAAAAAAATCAGAGGATGGAAATTTCTTGTCACCAGGCATACATAGTGACATGGCTATAAATTCTTGTCTTGTCACTTTGCAATGCCTTTATCTATTGTTCTCACGCTGTGTTTAATCGATCCCTTCTGGCTGTGAGGTGAGGTATGGACTGAGACAGCTCAAGGGCAGGGTTTGGACTGTTGTTGTCCTTCCTGAGACCTGATCAGGACTGTGAGAGCAGTGCTTGAGGGTGGATGTGGGGGTGGGAAGTGCAGAGAGATGAGGCTTTGAGCCCAGTGCTAATCAGCCCCTGGAATTCCTGACCAGCCCAAGGTGTCTGTCTGAAGAGGCCGACTGTCAACGCGGAGGGTCTTCTCCCAGGCCCCGAGTGTTCCACAGATTAGATTCCAACATTCCAAAGATAGAGCGGGAGTCGGTCATCCTCTACCATGCAGTAGCACTGGAGTGGGAGGAGTGCAGAAAAAGGAGTTGTGCTCTCTGAGACCCAGATAAGGGTATCTCAACCTCATGTGCCATGGACAGTATCCATTTGTGTAACATCAGGTTGGGCTCTGAGTCTGACAACTTGACGGCATCTCCATGTGGAATCGTATTTGGTTCCACCTCACAGGAAAAAGAGCTACGCCTCGCTGGGTGGAGGTGCCGAAGGACGCATGTTGGCGAAACTACCATCGTGATTCACAACAGGAAAATGAATGGCTTTTTGTTGAGGCATATTTTTCACTTTCTGGATTATGACAAGCCGAGCGTTTGCAACACCCGCTAATGTGCTGTTTCGACGCTTTATGGGAAATTCCTAGTAGCTATTTCAAACGTGTGCTCTGAAACCTCACCCCGGCAACAACGTCTACACTTTTCAACATTGGCCTGTCACCAAGCAGCAACCTTACTTTGTTATTTAGCCTGCAGCAAAACACACTAAGGCTGGAGTTGGTTAAAAAATGTTCCAAAAATATTTACACCTGGATTGGTTACAGTACGCCATTGTTCTGCTAATGTATTAAAAATAGAGTTTCCATCTCTTTATCTTTCTCTCTCTCTCTCTCTCTTACTTTCACTCATGTATTCTGTCTCAATCTTATCCCTCGGAGGCTGCAGCCAAGCCCATTGATAAAACAAACATGCTTTGTGTCTTTCCTATTAACTATTTCCACATCCTCTTAATGCTTGCTGTCCTCAGTGCACTCATCCCCCAGAGCTGATTTACCACTGTGCCAGTGATAAACCTCATGTTAGGACAGGTTTATACCGAAGGATATCAGGGACCTAAGCGTTTCTTTGTGAGAGGTGAGCTTAAGTCTCATTAGATGAGCGGTGAACGGTGCCTGGGTTTCAATTTGGAAACTCGTCCAGCTCTCACAGAGAGGAAAAGAGCTCTGCGCATCTCATATTTCAAATCCTCTTAGATGAGCAAGATGATAGTGCTGTGAAATGGAGATGATCATGTTTACTCCAAACAGCAGCACACATAAACGGCCTCGGGGTGGCAGGGAATTCCTCGAGGAGGGAAAAGACATGACGAGATGATGAAAGACAGCTATGGACTTTTAATTGGCTTAGACAAAGATTTTCTGATGTACATGATATCCTGTAACAGCTCTGCTACTTGCTGAACAAAGGCAGAAAGGCTGAAAGTTCTCCAACTCCAGCCACTGAGACTTTTTCTCCTACAAAGAACTGAGGTCCACTTGAAGAAATGGCTAGTGCATGATCATACGTGGGAGATTATTGCTAAAAGTAGCCTGAAAAAGAAAGTTCTGGTGTTGAGAGCCAATTTCGCCATCCTGAGTGAAATACTTTACAGTTGAGCAACAATTGTGTGCAAGATAAGACATGTTTTTTTGTTTCTTCAGTGTGTATCTATGTTTTTATGTTATAATGTTGGAATCTTCCATTCCAACTTTGTACTTGATTAATTGAAGTGGATTCAGGCAGGTAGTGTACATGCTGGACGAGTCAGCAGTCCATGCACAGAAATATATTTAAAATCTAAGGCTTCATTTACCTACTTGCATGTTTTTGGGATGTGGGAGGAAACCAGAGAACCCAGAGGAAACCTGTGGACACAAATGGGAAATGCACATAATGTCCACACAGAAAATAACCCAAGTTCAAATTTGATGCCGTGAGCCAGCAGTGCTCCCTGTTCTACCATTTTTTCCACAAAATTCCCCAATTAATATCACCCTATACAAAATCCCAGAGACTTTATTTCTTCTTTTTAGTATTTCTAAAGCAAATTGCTTTTAATGTTAATTATATTATATTTATTAACAATGTTTACAGAGAATACCTTTTTTTAATTTATGAAAAAAGACGATTCCTGCCCATTTTTTGTCGCAGTAAATAAAACCAGTTGCTTGGGTTAATGTAGCAATTCAGTAATGACTCTTCCCCCCAAAAATCATGATGTCATCATTTCATGCCTCCAGTATTTTTGTGACGTAACTGAATCAATACTGCCAAAGAAAGCTGACTGGTCGAAAGCACCAGTACCTGGGGACATAAAGCATGCCGGTAGTGGCAGCTGTAGTTCTGGATGTGTTGTGCATTTTTTCTTAGAGAGGAAAAAGCATGTTTTGTCTTTCATGCTGCCATCCTCTCATTCTTTGGTAAACATGTGCAGCTGCTTTCATCCCCTTTTCTAAAGCAATCTGGAAACCACTAAGTCCCTCTCCCTTTCTGCCCTATTTGCACTTGGATTTGTAGTGAGAATAACCAAATCTTCCAATGCTTTGTGTGGTGTTTGTGTGTGAGGAGCGTACTCTAAAAAACATGTTAAATGCCTCAGCATGACCTGTCGATGGAAGAAAGACTTGGCAGCCATGGCAGTTTCCAATGCAGCAGTGTGAAAGACCTGCTGTTAACGCTGCAGCGCTGTGAAAGACTCATTAGGGACTACTGTTCTCTTCTGCTGAGGCAACAGCTTTCTCGCTGAAAGATCCAGAGCAAAGCGATGAGGGATTGAAGGACACAATGACGTTGCATTGAAACGCAAGTTGCAGCCACCTGCGTGTGTATCGGATCTTGAACATGGAATTTACTGTACCATGGAAAAAAAAATATTTCTCTCCAGATCCCTTAATAGAAACCTGACGCACATCTGTTCGCCGTTTATAAGGCATGATCAATCTCCGCTCAAAAACAAAAAATGTAAAAAAGACTTCAGTGTTATACAGCATGCACACATCTCTCTCGTCGTCCATCTCCATTTTGTGGCAGGGTTTGACAGTCCCCGGCTTTAACAGGAAGTCTTGAATAAAGAGAAGCAGAAGGAGGCCAGCAGCCCACGTCCAGATGGTGCTAAATACTGATTAAACCTTGGATTTTCAAACCCCATAGTTTTTTCCAATTAGCCGTTGTGTAGACAACAAGCTGAAGTGCCTGGCGATTGGAGAGGGCCCCCCGTGAGGCTTTGTCACCTGACACTTCCCCCACGCTAACAACCCCGTAAGAGGCTCTTCAGATGACTCGAAAACATTCGAGTGGCTGAATTTCAGAGTGACAAGTGTGAAGGGACAAGAGCCAGCAGGCACAGATGAATGCTATGCATGGCAGCACTGAATGTGGGCCCGGCTTTTTTCTCCGCGTATGTTATTTATTGTTGCGTTTGTGTACGTGGGTTTGTGTTCCGTGCTTTTTTTGTGCAGATACTGATCCCTCAGAGCCTTTAGCTGTAGTCATGCGGTTAGTTCGAATTTCCCACCATTCAAAAAGACCACCAAATGATTTCCTGTGCTGTGTTGTCCGAGTTATTTTTCTGTGGTTTATCTCTGCCGGTATATACTTTCTTATCCGGCTCACAATAAGGATTTTACCTCTTGCTTTGGGATCTTTTTTTTTTTTCTGAATCAATGCTCACCTGCGTTTCTTTAGCACCGAAAGAGGATTAGAGAAAGTGCAAAATCATCAGCGGACATCCGACCGCACTGCAGAACTCCTCAACCTTAACCTTGTACAAATTCTCAGGTATTTCCCAAAGCGTTCGGACAGAATGATGCGAGTCAGAGATTACAGGACTAAGCAAGTCTGTCTAAGCATTTTTAAGAGGTTACAATAGATTACAATCAGATGAAAATGAAAAAAGAGGAGGCAAAAATGACTTAAAAAAAAAAAGAATGCTATGGACTCTCTAGTGGCTGCTTAGCATGCTTCACTGGTCTTTGTAACCTGGGGCATTACTTTGTAATCATTAATCATGCACTTTTAACTGTAAAATATATCAAATATATTTCCTGCAGAGCAGTACACTCTGAAATCACTCAAATAACTGCAGAATCTCATGTCACTGAGCCTCTACAGGAACAACCAGGCATTTTTACATCCAAAATGGCTGCCCTGATCATTTTTTCTCGTAATTTGCATCTGCTGTGTAGTGGCTTTCACCCTAATTTCAAAAACAAAAAAAGTTCCACTGATAGCTCTGCTCCTTTTGCTGCATAGAACGCAATGCCAAACAGGTCCAGCTTTTAATTTTTTGTTGGTACAGTGTTTATAAAACTCTACATCTCTTTGCAATAATATCTTCTTTTTTATGCATATTATTTACTCCTTTTTTTTATTAGATTTGATTTTATTGTGGCTGGTTAACAGAAAAGCTCTTTTAGAACAAAGATGCATATTTGTCTAAAAATACAGATCAAGTGTAAGTTGACAATGTAATATAGATACCGTAATAAATTATGCCACAATACACTTTTTAGGTTCATTAAAACAGTTATAAAATCTATCGAAAGCTGCTAATTAGAGGAATATTTAAAAAGTGGTTTTGGTTTTAAATGCAGTTCTTTGTTAGCAAACCTTGTTTATGATAGGGTGTCACTGAAATTTAAAAAAATAAATAAATAAAATTATCCTCTCACCCACTCCTAAACATCAGCATATAAATCCCCCCAAAATAATACTCACATACAGACATGTGAATCTCAAAATAAATAAAGGAAAAAAATCCTTCAATATACTGTGCAAATAAGCACCTTTGCATTTTCTTTCATCTCCGAAAGGAAATTCAAGCAGGCGGGTGCCCACTCTGACTCGAAAGTCCAAAAGCCAGAGTTGAGGGTGGACGAGAGTCTCTCTCCAGGCCTGGAAGCCGTTTTGCTGTGAAATGAATAAGCACAGATTCTTTGTGTTAGGTCAAGGTTTGTGAGTCAGGCGTAGGCTGGGACTGTTTCAGCAGCACAAACCTCAAGCTTGCTGGATTGCTTCATTTTCCCACTTAACAGTTTATTGATTTTACGATTCAGTTATAAGCTCTCTCCAAGCACTTATGAGCTGCTGAAGTATTCGATTCAGTAAGTGATATAATTTATACCTTATTAGGATTTTATTTGAGGCTTCCAAAAGCACTTCATTTTGCCTTGGGACAAAAACAGAGCTACAATTATGTCAATAAGAGCCAGATGCATTGGACAGCAGTGACAGCTTAGCTACAGAATCATGGAGTTGAGTTCCCATAATGTTCCAGTTAGCTAATGAAGCTTCAGTAAGACTGACAGACTGGATCCTTTTTTGTGTCGATCTACATCTTTACATTAGCATATAGTCAGAAACCTCGAATGGTGCTTCTAAGTTATGTTCCTTTCCTGTCCTGTCCTGTCCTGTCCTTTCCTGTCCTGTTCTTTCCTTTCCCTTTTTCTTTACTGCCTTGTCCTGTCCTGTCCTTTCCTTTCCTTTCCTGTCTTGTCCTATCCTACCATGTCCTTCCTTATCCTGTCCTTCCCTTCCCTTCCCTTTCCTTTTTTTTCATTTCCCTTCCCACAACTGCCACATGCATGATTGAGCAAAAAAAGGTCTTTTAGTGATTTTTCCCAGACGCATAAATAAACCAGTCATTGGCAAACATTTAGTGAGTAGACATGAGTCTGTTAGTGATTAGACAGGCCAGGAACAACGTTAATGTTACAGTGGAACGAGTTAGGGATGCACTGTAAGCGCTATAATAAGCAAGAAGGAGGGCTGATGCTCAGAGTCTGTAACACAACTGTCATATCTCCATTTCTCGCTGTGCGTGGGGCTGGATGAGGCCCTGCCGTGCCTGTCACTCGACTGGACAGTGTATTAATACATAGCGTCATGTGTGTGTCAGCTTTGCTATCTCATCATTCTGCTTTGTTGCTCTTCTGTTTGCAGGGCAAGGCCACTCTCTACGTCCCTTAAAGTGAGAACAGCCAAAGAATTTGTGGTTCTAACAATAGAGTGGTAACTACTGCATAGCAATAACCCTTTCCTGAGACAACGGGGTAAATGTGGTGGCGTGCAGTTTACTGAGTAGCCCTAATCGCTTTAGTCTGCATGCTAAATAAATAACGGTGCATATCTGATGCATTACAGGCCTGTATTAATGTGCAGCTGAACTCAGATTCATGTCTAACAAGCTAATCAAGCACAGCCATGACGATAATATGCTCGCTAAATGTCCTTCATCCTCATCAAACAAAAATAGCCCAAATGTAGATTTAATATGTTTCTATTACAGGGCTGCAATTGAAGACTTCAAAACGAATACCACAGCAATTGCAGTGTTTTGAGCTGGGGTATTATCTTACGATGTCAATCATGCAACCGCGGCTCATGCAAAATATTTTCTCAAAAGAGCTTGTTGAACTTGGAGCCCTCAGGTCAGGAAGTAGATATGAGAGCAGGGTTTTGTGGGATTGCGCTAGAAATGACCACCTCCTTTAGAGAACACACTGTGTTCAAGACCTGGAATGCCCTTGAATCAGAATGAGCTTGCAAAAGCAACTGACGAAAACAGATTTTTCTCTTCAGATATTACACACATATTCTTCTAATGGCTAAACAGAAAAAAAATGAAGATTTAACTTAACTGTCTGTTATTAAAGTTTAGCTAGCTAGCTGTTTAGCCATGAAAGCAGCTAGCTGGCTGGTGTTACATCATGATATCATCACTGAGCAATTAACCATAAATAAACAACCAGGCACTGTATAAAGTTTGGTAGTTACCAACCAGTACAGTATAAAATAACATAAAACATGTGAGGTAATGTGATGAAGTGGAGTCACTTCTTCTAGGAGGTGCTTTTTTCCTACTTATATCTCACTAATTTGCCGACCAATACATTCTATTAATTTATTAAACCATTATTCTTAGTAACACATATAGGGGAATATCCACCAAACAAATTAGTTCATGTTTTCACAGTTGTTCCCTAACCTCAGCCTTTCTTTCTCCAAGAAAGTCATATACTAATATGTTTCATCTTATATTAGCAAGAAACTTAAACTCATAAACTCTTATGTCATGAAGACCTTTCTATTTGTAACAATGTAAACAATGCAAAGCTTTACCTCTGACTTTTACAAAGTGCTGATACTGAAGCCTCAATCTTTAAATGTTAAATAAATGTCTTTTTGCAAAAAAAAAAAAGTTAATATGAAATAATTACAAGTTTTAATGTGGAGTGACCAGCATCCCTGAGAAAGAGCTGTTACTACAGAAATGCTGACATATTAGAAGGAGTGCATTAATATAAAGCTGCAATTTATAGCTGCACTGAGCTGCTGCTATAGAAAATTAATCAACACCTAAACAATCTGAATAGTGAGCTCATCATCTGCCATTACATTAAATGACTTGACTATTTGGGATATTTATTATTCACATACTTTCGGGTACTAAATTTTAAGTCATTAAGAGTGGATTGTAATTTTTTAAAGCATTTTGGCAGTCCTAGTAGTTGTTCTCCTTTTCACCGTCGTCTCCGTCCATTAGGCTGTTCTCTGTTTGGTGAAAGTAGGACAGAAGCAGAGGAAGCTGATTTATGGGCAGGTGCTCTGTCCTGCTTTATCACCTATCATCAGATGGAGATGGTAAATCCTGGTGTTTATGAGAGGAGTATGAGGGACCTGGCCAGGCTGGGGAAGGAGTGGACTTGGCTCAGACATGAAGAGTCGGCTGCCAGACTACAGTTTGTCCGTGTTGCCCATTCTGAGCAGTCTGATAGAAAGTCAGTCAGGGGGATGAGTTGTTTCTCAAGAATAGGTGAAAGTTGATCATCTCTCTGAGATGGAACATCTATCTGAAAGCATGGTTCTCGGGTTACTGAAATGTTTGCCAATGAGGAAAAATTAAAGATCGTGTTTTAGACAGTTTTCTGTTTCAGAAATTCTGTGATGCATGCTGTATAATCATCTCTGAGAAAAGTCTGGATTTTATCTCTAAAATTGTCCTAGGACTGTATCTTTCCTAAACCTATTATGCAAAGTTGCTGAATTTAATATGCAAATGCTTCAGAAGATGCCCCATCAAACCTCTCAAAGCTTTCTAATTAGGTTAAAGCTGGTCTTGTAATAAATAGTGCAAAGTGTGAATAATTGGCAACTCTCCAATGCACTTTGCCTGAATTTCTCCTCATTTTCTATAATCTGCGGTAAAGTTCATGGACCCTCACCTGTCACAAGGCTTGTATCGTTATCTCTGAGTCCAAGTGACCTAACGGTGAAAGCAAGACTAACTAGACTAGATGTTAAATAATCACGCTCATTAGACTATCAGGCCACGCCCAACAGTGTTTTCAGATTTGTCTGATATCTTACCTTACGTTCCGTTATGAGTAAACTGTGAAAAAGAGTGTGTTTGTGTGTGTGTTTGCTGGCTGAGAGCCCTGTGGACCAGCCGGCTAGCTGATGGAGGAGGTTTTGACAGGCTCTGAGGGGAAAGCCTGGACAGGGCAAGAGAGATTGAGGGCACCAGGTGTCTGGGGCCTGGGCATGCTAGGCACTCCGAGGGTGCTCTAAGTTTAGCAGTTACATTACGTTACATGCAATGTTTTTCTGTAGCTGCTGCATTTGTCGAAGATAAAATGGTCAGCCAGCCAGCATGTAGACCACCCTCTCACTCTCTCTGTGCTCATTTCAGGCTCTACCAGAATAGATAGCATCCATTCACCTCAGCCAATCGATCCAAACTGGACTTTAAAATCTCCTCCGCCAGGCAGTTTCAATACAATGCACTGTTGACAGTTTTTCAAATTGCCCATAAACGGCTATCTGAACACCACAGAAAATTAGTGTGGCTTGTTGGTATGAAGCCAAGGTTTGTGGCTAGCTAACTGCTTCCTTACTTTAATTGATTTGCCTTTGATGCGATGGTGTATGTGTGCAGATTTGCCTCAGGCTGAAACAAAGCCATCAGTGGAAGACACTTTTGCCATTAAGTTAGACTTGGACTCCCATTTTAGCCCATGTTGCTTATTTGTTTTGCTTAAGGACAATCTGTTCATGTTTGCCAGACCAAGAGATTTACCTTTTCACTGAGTTAATCACACTTCCTGTATCTCAGCGAAGTGCATAACCTTTTAAGGCACCCCTAAAGATGGACGACCCATGGGTCGCGCTTTTTAGTCTCCGCTGAATAATAGGGCCTCCATTAAAATAATAAGCACTCTATGCCCCCTGACCTTTGTTTCTGACCTCACAGGAGACTGGGTGTTCATCAGTCTCACTAGAGTGTACTTTGTGACAGGCACTCTTTCTCATCAATCTAGTTATTGGAGATTGATAGCGCACTGAGATGCTTCCTGCTCAGATTGTGCCACTCTAGGTAATGAGTTTTTTTATTTTAGTGCAGTGCATCATTTCAAAAGGGCATGAAGCTATGGAAAAACTCAAGGTATGCGGACCGTGAAGGAGCTTTTATGTTCCTTGTGCGCTTAACATTGTGAGACAGCACCATGGAAACTGTGCGTGAAGGTCAGCTGTCAGAATGGTGTGGGTCAGCGTGTGTTGGTTGTCAAGCCTGAGGGTTAACCAAGATGGGAGTGACAGAGTCCTGCTGGGTGGGGAGGCGATAAGTGACACTCGCCATGCTGTGGCACGCACTCATCGCTAATCAGGGTGACATGAGAACGGTCAGCTTTACCCACACCATTCAGAACATCTTCTATAAATTTTGCATGTAAAACACACACCAATCTCAGACAGACTGATAAAGCCATTCCCACTCACTCACACTATCTTTCCCTTCATCGAGATAAGACATTGAGAGGTACCTCAAGGTTCGGTGCTAGTAACCAGAAAGCTGTGAGGTCAAAGGTGATCCTGTGACAGGTAACGATCTATTGGCTCTTGAGATTGTAAATTCAAATGCCAGAACTCCCACAGAGTCATTGGCCCCTTGAGGTCATGAGTTTAAACCCAAGCCACTGCCACTGTTCAGCCCTTGGGGTTGTTAGTATGAATCTCAGAATTGCCATTGAAGACCCTCAGCTGCTCTATGCTTAGGTTGAAATCTGCCTGAGCTCAGTGTCACTTTGAATAAAAGTATCTGCCAAATAAATGAATGTTAATGTTAATGTCATACGTCTTTCTTCTCCCTATCTCTGTCAGACAGCCACAAAAGATTTATCCCATCTCTGATGTAGTCCTTTTTTCCATAACTCAAATAGAGACACATCAATGTGTTTTTCATGTAAAGAGCAATATTTCTTGTCTCTGTGCATAGAATTCCAAGAATGAGTCTTTGTTCCATGGGAAATGCATAGAACAAGGGAGCTGTCTTATTTATTCATTTTTTTTTCCACTCCACCTTCATCTGCCTTTTGAGGCTTTTGCCAAGTACGCCCAGCACGGAGCTCTGGCAGACTATTGTGTGGGTGTAACGTTAATGCTTCTGGACAGACATTTGTTTGGAAGCAGAGGATGAGTGATATGTGAAGCGCTGGAAGATGTGCCGTCGCGTCCGCTGGGTGAATGATGGGCCAACTGTGCAAGATCGCTCTAGGCCTGCTCAGGGAGCTGTAATACGAGATGGAGGCCCTCCATCTGTGGCTCTGAAAGGGCCACCGGGCCAAAGGCTTAGCTGACCTGTGCCCAAGGGAGCCCTGTCAGTAATCATCTAAAGAGCTCCCTCTAGAGGCCTGGGAGATTAAGCACTTATTGAGTGAGAGCAGGTGGGCTGAAGGTCTGAACGTTTAGCTCTCATCGCAGCTTTATCACAGATGCTGAGTGATGATCAGTCTTTCTCCTGCTGTCTTAGTATGGCTGGATCTGAAAAGTCATAGTGTGTATATTACTCATACGACTTCTTTAGGCCTTCCCTTCCTTTGCTCCTTTTCCTGTCTTTGTCAACCACTTCATTGCATAATTTTTTAATACTTTTTTTTTTTTAACTTTGGAAAACAGTAAGTTAAAACTTTGGGCCAGAGTAACTGAAAATCCTCAGTGTACAGTATGTGCCGTTGCAGTACACTACACAGCTATTTTAAATGTTTCTAAATGTCTAATGTAATTTATTTGATCCATTTAAGTAGAAACATTAATTCACTGAAACAGTCCCAAGTACCTCTGCCATTTCTCAATGCATTGTTGAATGTCAGGAATCTGACCTTGTGGTGACCCGTTTTCCATCATGAAAACACCAGGAGAGCTTTCACAACCAGTCCTCTGCCTTTCTTTAGATAGAAGCTTGCCCTGGTCATCACCTATCCAACCTAGGTCACAGAGACAGATGTGTAGGAAGAAAGGGGATTAGCATCATGGCAGTGCTTTGCTACATTTCTGTATTTTGTGTTAAGTAGCAGTGATAGATGGCCAAGTTTTTCTATCTTAACGACAAATTGCGATTGCATTGTGTGCTTTATTGACCAGCTGGCATCATCACTCTTCAGCAAATGAATAGAGAAATGAATTAGTGTCATGTTGATGAGTTGTTTGTTTTGTTCCTGTAGTTTAATGGGGTCGGTTCTCTTCAGGAATCACCAGAGCACATCTTATGGTCACTGAAGGCATATAACAGAAGTGATGAATGCTTCAGTGTGATGATGAAAATGTTGCAGTGTGACAACCTTAATCCTCCGCTTTATTGATTTTCTGATATATGACAGGTCCATCTTCTTTGCTTTGGGCTGCATGGCCCAAAGAGCAGAATAATCCTTTGCTGTTTGTTTTCTTGGATTTTTTTTTTGACACGAACCCTTGCCTCAGTGACCCAGGAAAGACATCCACTCAATATCCTAGAGCAAAAAGACCTTTTCGGCCTTGCTCTCCTTAATCCTGTATGACAGCCTCAAAGAAGCGCTGATGGACAAGTGGATGGCTGTGTGCTTTGGCTGCGATCATGTGCTAAATTGAAGTCCTGATTGGGGTATTGAATGGTTAAAGTAGAGTTTCCCAGGATGCAAATCGCTGCATAGGCGTAATGTACACCAGGTCAGTCAGCAGAGCTGTCTCGAGGCTTTGAGACATATGTTGATGATGTCTCGTCAGCGCCTGCCTCGAGCAGAATCACCCTTGCAGGAAATGTAAGCCGTTAATGATTTGGCCGAGAAAATGGCTGACTTTTCACCATCGGTGACCCGTGATGGGTGGAAGAACGGTAACGAATAAGCTAAAAATCTAAAGACCTCCTGGCCTGTCACAAGCAGGACCTTATTATATTTAGTGAAATGCATATGCATGATGTGGAAAATTCTGGGCAATAAAAAGCAGTGAGGTTGAAAGAGACAATATTTTTTCTTAGCCTAGTTTTTGCTTTTTAGTTAGGATGAAGTAGCACCCTGGTGAATAATGGTTCTCGAATGTATCTCCACAAGTTTTGTGCATAATGAGTTTGAGAAACACATTCGTACACACTCACAAACAGCAGGCACAATCAGTATTCCAGCGGTGCATTTGAAATCCACATAATGATAATCCAAGTGCTCTTGAGCTCCATCTGGGCTCAGTGGTCTTTTATTGTATCTAATGAGTGGAAATCTTTGTGTCGATGCACCAGCAGAGCTTCTGTCCACAGCGGGATCTCGACGTTAACCTCACATTAGTTGTGAGCTGCAGGGTCGCTGCTGGGTGTCTGCTTACCCGAGGTTCTTTCACTGGGTTAAAAATCAGCCGATGCTCTAATGCATCCCTCCAAGCTACAAAACACCTCACATTGTCTCCCCATGCATGTCCAGGCACTAGCACATGATCCCATGCTGTAAGCGAGCAGCATTTAGCTGTGAGACCTGACCCAGTTCAACTCTTCTGCAACATTATATGTCGCCTTGGGGAGTACATGTTTTTAAAATGCTTCCTTGTTCGTCGTTCACATGTCTCACATCACCACCCCATCACCCAAAAATTCTGTTACTTCCACTATATTCAAGAAGTAAATCTTGGATTAGCAGCTTGCGTTGTCATCTCTGAAATTCTTCAGAGTCTCATTATTCAATGGGTCGTATTTTGCCCTTAAAAGCCTCATCGCTTTAAAGCTCCAACGTCAAGTCTAGGATTATTCATTTCACTACTCATTACCACCACACATGTTTTAGATTCCTTCATGATATATAGAAATCTTTATCTATGATTTATCATTCTCTATCTATCCTCTAGCAAGTGATTTTAAAAATGTATGTGCCTTATTCACTTTTCACAGATTTTACCGAGGTGACTACCACCTTGATGTGTGCATCAATGACTATCTGGATGTCTACTGTCCTCACTACATGGACTCCGTGCCGGAGGAGAGGACCGAGCGCTACATGCTGTACATGGTCAACTATGATGGCTACAGCTCCTGCGACCACACAGCTACGGGCTTCAAACGCTGGGAGTGCAACCGGCCATACTCTCCCAACGGGCCTCTCAAGTTCTCTGAGAAGTTTCAGCTCTTCACACCATTCTCGCTGGGCTTTGAGTTCCGACCAGGCAGAGAATACTACTACATATGTGAGTATAGTCAAGCGTTAAACCACATAAATCACAGAATGCAGGTAGATACCAGGATTATTATTAATGAAATTTAAAGCTAGAAGAAGCATTTTTGAAACTAAAAACAGGGTAGCATCACTGTCTCATAGCTCCAGGGTCTCTGGTTGGATCCTGAGCTCAGGTTACTGTTTCTACAGAGTTTCACATGTTCTCCCATGTCCATGTGACTGTGTGTGTAAATGAGTGTGTGCTTGATGCCCAGCCTATGGTATGATGTATTCCTGCCTCATGACCTGTGTTCCAGAATCTGCCAGAACTCTGACCACAGGTTGTCAAGTGGTTACTGAAGATGACTGAAAAATGACTGAAGAAAAAAAACACTACACAAAGGTTACAACAAAGTGTACAACTGAAAAGTACAACCGAATGAAAATCAGTGCTACATAACAATCACCAGTTGAAACTGTAATAATAATAATAATAATAATAATAATAATAATAACATAGCCAAATGTATTAGTTACTTCTTATTATATCATTACAATAAACGAAATGTGATTTTATTAAAACCATTTCTACTCATTTCAAGTTTTAAATTTTCTTAATTAGCATATTTTATTCTTTCTAGTACTATGTGCTAAATAGTACAAGTGTATTTCAAACATAAAATGACTAATAAAAATAAAATGACATAAAAAGTCTAGAAATAGGTTTAATAAGGTATATTTTGTTAGTATTTCTTTTTTTTTATATTTTTGGTGAATTATGGCGAAAATTATCTCCTTTATTTCCCATAGAGTAACCCAAATATAGTAATAATTTTTTTGTGCAGTAAAATGATTTTATATTCATCTTATTTTTAAAAACTATTATTTTTATATCATATATTCTGGTTTCTTTTTACAATTTTACAATTTACAGTCACTTGCTACATTTGAAACATTAACATTAAAATTAAAATCATTTTAACCATTTTCAATTTTTATGAACAATTTCACAACAAATCTTATTAATTTTATTATTATTATTAACACGTTAGTCATGACCTCATGGTACACAGGTAAATTTGTGGACAAGCGGCTGATTCCAAGCAGGGAGAAGAAAAGCTGTTGCTGAGAAAACGTTTGTGCTTCAGCAATCCTGACAAAACAGACTGAAACAAAAACATGAACTCTGATGGAAAACCGTCTTTCCTGTAAGGGGTCTTTGTTACGGCCTTAAAGTTTCAGCTTTCGCATGCTCACAAGAGGCCTCTTAAAAACAAGCATCTAAACCCATGTTTTTACAACTGGAGTCAGATCCCTGTAGAGCGAGAGGCGGAAGACAAAATAAGACGCAGGAATGGTCTGACTGCCTGGACAGCTCGGGCTCTGGAGATAGCTTCATTTATGCAGGCGCACGCAGGAGATTTTGGATTTAGCATGATTCATCCTGATGAACTGACAGATCATGTGGGTACGCCAAAACAACGCAGTTGTTTGTGTGGCATATAAAGAGATCGAATGAATTGCACAATAAACAGTGATTAGGTGAGATCACAGCAGATCAGAGTGTTTTCTTTCTTTCCTTTCTTTTTTTTTAAACATGACCACATATGAAAGGAATTGTAAAACGGAGCTCATTATCCTGAGACTTTGAGTAAGAGCAGTAGGACGTGTAACCAGTTGAAATGTTGGAGCTGTCAGGTAAACGGAAGGTTTTACAGGAATAGGCAGTGAGAGAATATGAGCCTGTGCACAGCCCACAGCTCTTTCCTGTGTGACTCAGTTTTATGACTCAACAGTTGCGGACTCGCTTTAACAAATAGCCAGTTACTCCGACCTACGGATGCAACCGAAGGGAGGATGAAATAACAAACAATCTGTCAGCAGTCAGGCATTTTTTGGCTCATATTGGAGTGTACAGTGGAGTGTTAAGGTAATCATACACCCACATAGCAGGGAATTTAATTTCAAGCAGAAAGCAACTGCTTAGGTTGCAGTCAAGCAGATCGTATCAACCCCAAACATTTCAGAATTGTTTGTAAAAGGCGAAAGTGTGTGAGCTAAACAGCTTTGGGCAATTGGCTTACTGCACGGAGCAAAGCTATTAATTGTCAGGAACTGCATTTTCCATAGTAATGCAGTATTATGGGATTTAAGTAGTGATACTGATATTCAGTTTGTCTCCTGAAGCCAGTACACACCTGATCCATCTGGATTAGCGTTGCAGATATTTATTTAGCATTAAAGAGTTCTTAAATGGGCAATCACTGAGATGTAAGGGGTTAACAAAGTAATTTTGTAAACGTAAAAATGCTGCATCATATCAGGACCTGTCCAATGCTATTAATTTTTATAGTTTAGCTAACAGCATGTCTCCAATTTAATGTAGTTTCTCTGATATAATGCAGTTTAGCTAGCAATATGTCTCCAATTTGCTGTAGTTTAGCTAGCAACATTTCTCTGATTTTTGTAGTTTAGCTAGCAACAGTTCTGTAATTTAATGTAGTTTAAGTAGTTTAGTTTAAGATCAGATAAGATAATCCTTTACTCATACCACAGCAGGAAATTTGCATAGTTACAGCAGCAGAGGGGTAGAAGCTAGGTAAAGAAAAAGATAATATCAAGACAAGGTGACTTGAAATGATGAGAGATATTACAGAGAGATTTAAACATAAAAACTTTTATTTGTTTAATGGATAACAGAATGTTTGCTACAATTTTCATAACTGTAATTAGTAGTCTACCTGCATATTTAAGGTAGCTGACAATTTAACACTAAATCAGACCAACAATTTCTTAATAGTAACTTTTGTCTATTTTTATTGAGCTGAGAAGTCCTGCTTGATGCCTTGTAGCTGTGATTTTGTATGTGTCCTCCTTTGTTTTGTTGGATTTACATGTCTGTGTATCTGCGTGAGCAACACTGCGTGCCTTTGTTACAGCCGGTGATGGTTAATCACTGCGAGTGAGAGGTCGCTCTCGCAGAGCCTCGGGGCGACACATTCGGCCTCAGAGCTGTCAGTCACAGGCCTGGCCTGTTCAGGAAACGATCAGTAGGGATCAGAAGGCCGGCCCCTGCAGGGTCAAAAGTGACCATGTTCCGATGGTTTCAGTCGAACTTTTGATTCCTGAATGGCTTAGGGCGGCATGTTTTTCCAATATGGTATGGGTGGAAGTCTGATCTTAATCTGGGAGGATTGAAATCCAATTTCAAGGGAGTTTTTTGTCTCTCCAAACACGTGTGATATGAAGGGTGGAGTGGGGGTGTGTTGAGGGAGCTGACGGTGGCGCTCTTTGTCTGATATGAGCATGCTTCAAAAGAATCTGTGCACTATAGTGTTAAAATCCGCTCACATTTCTACTGAAGAGTTAAGATTTGAGATATGGTGTCCTTTAATGAGTGATTTGACTTTATGCTGTTCTTTTAGAGCAAAAGAATGTGGTGTAACAGAAGACATCAGGGCGCATTATCTCACTGATGGGCATCAATCCATCTCCTTATCATTCATCAGACCTCTCAGTTTCATCTCGTCTGATCTCATAGCTGAAATAGTAGTGTTTGCAAGGTTTATCTTTGAGTCTTAAATGTGGATGCATGGCTATGCTGCAGATGTAATGTCTGCTATGTGAGTCTGGAGAAATGAAGAAGCTGCTCAGGCATTGGCAGCATGCAGTGGCCTTGAGTCTGGGTTAGTGTTGTCTTGAGTTGGTCTGAACTTGCACACTGAGGTAAGTTACATGATCCAAGCTAACAAACGTATAATTTCAGTGATGGACTGGACTCAAGTGTCTTTTATGCAACATTCACATAATTATCTTAATGTAGCATGGACTGGAATGTTGATAGCTGTTCTTTTTCACTGTTGCAAATTCTGAAAGGTAAATGAAGGCACTGGGAGTCTGTCATTCCTCTGTAAGAATGACAGGCACTACTTAAAACAGGAAGTAATTTGGCTTAAATAACCAGTGACATCTTATAACTGCAGAAAGAGTCTCGATGTGTACTGTAAAAGTAGTAAAAGATGGTAATAAATAGAAGGCGGTGCTAGACCCGCCCAGAGCAGGGCCAGATTTCTTATGGGATGTTTCCAATCAGCACCGGGCTTCTGCTTTGAATATGGCTGGACTCGAGACATAAGGCAAAAGTAAAAAGTAAATATGCTTGTGGGGACACGATTAAGGGTTTACAAACCCCCAGTTGTGTCCCTGTAGACAGAACATAAGTGCTTTGATTTAACCCATCCTCTTCCCACAGTATGGAAGGAAGGATGAAAGGCGAGACAGCAGACAGATTAAGAGCAGCTGCAGACCCCACGCAGCAGAGAATCATGGGGGTCAGAGCTGGCAGCAACGCACTGCATTCTGGGAATATACACAGGCTTCTGGGATTAACAAAATGTCCACAGTTCACATGCACATAGACGTCTGGTTGTAATATTAGCTCATACATGTATTCCTAATTGTTCCGATTATGATTCTTCTTCTCTTTTTTTAACCCATATGCGTTGAGTCAGCCCAGATTTGTTTGATGCCCGAGGTTGAGTCTGTCTTTCTGTACCATACCCACCTCAAACCACATCCCGCTGATTTGTGGCTGATCCATTAAGGAATTTACTGTCATCTATTAACACAAATGAATGATCTTCATTGTATAAGTAAACTCTGGAACGTTATAGCAGCAGCCATTTTGGAAAACTAGAATCATTTGACATTTTGGTAATGCTTCCTCCTCAGAGCCTTGTCTCCTAAAGTTTTCATGGACAATTGTATGCAAAAGCTGGAAGTAAAATGAATAGTAGTAAAGTTCATTTTAAGTTCAGTCTCGAACAACTACATCTTTACATCTTCTTTTGAGGCCTCTCCCAACAATTTTGCAGGAGAAAGAAAATTGAATCAATCAAAGCAGGGACATGGCCATGTTTGACTCAGTATTTTGGCTTTGTAGACGAAATAACTTGCAGAAACGCACCCTCCTGGATTCATATAATTGCTATCTAGACAGAACAGTTATTACAGACACCGCTCAGTGAAAATAATCCTATCCAAATAGGGCTTAAGAACTTCTGTTTGTAAATACTGACTCTTTCTGCTTTAGTAGCAAGAAGCTAAGGAATGGACATTCTAAGCAACAATACAATCTAAACTTGTACTGAGTTATCTGTAGCTAAATAAATAGTCTTTTTGGTGAATGTTTTATATATTTGCTTGAAGTACCACTTGTAAACCCGACATTAGTCAGATAGTGAATGGATAGCCGTTGTAGATCCCCAGTAAAATCAGTGGCATTGATTGAATGGAGGTCATTTGTATCGTCAGTCAAGATCTTTGTCTAACAGGTGTGGCGCTTATCACCTGTCATCTGCAGCTGTCGATGTTATTAGCACCCAATAGGACTTTAAGTAGCAGGCGTTGATGTATGTAGTAGCCAATCATGATTTAGAGGCAGGTGGAAAGATCATGTGACCTCTGTTAGAGGTCAGAAAGGTCAGAGGCACTGTAAATGTCCCACGTCTGGATGTTTAAAAGCATTTTGTTTGTGTTGGGACCAAAACAGGAGGTCAATTTTAAGTCGCATGCATATAAACTAAAACTATGTAAACCAATCGTAGATGTCTATTGTTTTGCACACAAGTTCTTTGAAGTCATTGAACGGAGGCATTGATTTGAAATGCTTTTTTATTTCTCATTAAACAGTCACCTTTATTTCTTGTGTGATCTGTGAAAGAAATAGCATTTCTCTTTCTCTCTCTCCAGATTCCACGACCCTCATTTGCATTAACTCCTGACAGCAGGAGATTACATTACCTGCTGCACAAAGCGAGGGTGGGCAGTGAAGGAGCCTGTCTCCCTGCTCCTTTTTAAGCACTAATAGGCTTTCCTTTATGGAAAGAACAAATTGAGAAACATGGCCCATGGCTGACAGGCCGGTAGGTACAGAATAGTCGATGTAGCACTGTCCATGTATATGGCCAGGAAATGAAATGAATGCTGATTGCGTTTCCCTCTGAGGCCCATGTGCTCGCACAGGCATTTAAATGAGACCTGGAACATGTACAGAGCTTGTGACATCAGCAGCTCTGCTTAGGCAGGTAATGGCTCAGAGGAGACAGAGAGTACTCCAGTATCAAAGTGCATTTGCAAGGGGTTTGTTTTCTATCACTTCACCATTCATGATACATCACAGCATGCTAGCAAGCCTTCTAGCTGAGGACAGTAAAGTTCTAATAATCCAGTTGTTCTTATTACTTTCACAACACTTATTTAAACTTTCTGACAATTTGCGATATTAGCATCATGTTTAGAAATAAACTGTTTTCTGTACTTAATTGTCTGGAATCATCTGGAAAAGTATACACAGTGTGCATTTATAACTAATTTAAGCTACTACTTTCGACCTCATTCATTGATTCACTGATTCCTGTATTTTTTCTTTCTTTTATTCATCTTCGTTTATTCATCATATAATTGGATCATTTCTATCCTAAATTTATGTATTTCTGTACATAAGCTGCATTTCTGTATAAGCTGCATTGTGGCGATGTTCACTGTTAAAAGCACTGAATTGAATTGAATCTTTAGACTCATGTACAAACCAGCCATGTCTTCTTGAACTGCAAATATAAAGCTATTCTTTCCTATACATGAACTCACAGTTGCCCGTGATTAGCTATTGTTGCTGTGATTGATTGGGGAGAGAGATTATAATGTCCTTCCCACCAAGACAGTATGGACACATTAGCTTTCTTGGACTCCCGGTCATAGATAGTTTTGGCATCTACAGGATTTGGACTCTCTACAGAGCAAACGCATTTCTGTTGCACCACTCAGGAGCCATTCAGACATTTTTTAAACATAAGGTCACTTATCATCAGATTACTACTGTTCACCAAATTGTCTGTCAGACAAAATCTCTATGCAAGAGGTCTAATCAGGGCATTTGGGTTGTTGGATTGTATTGAGTGTGATATACAAAGACATTAAGAAAGGTGTTCTCCTTCAGAGTAATGACTCTACACTATGATAAATGATAAGACAAAAGCACTATTCAGACCGGATTCGTTTTCCAGACATTTGTCTCTTAAGTAATGTTTCTGGAAGACGTCTGCAGTGATTAGGATTGATTCTTGCATGATAAGTGATCTCTCTAAATCACAGAGAAAATTCCATGTGTAGCTACTACATAGACTTCATTTTAATACAAACTGATTTTTCTCACCTTTATTATAAGCTCTTTTTTTGGGTGAGCTCACATGACCATTCTATTCTGTGTAAGGAACTCAATAACATTGAGACCAGCAACAGCATCACTTCTCAGACATGCCCTTTAAAAACGATAACTATATTTTAATCACTCTGTGGTTTTAGCAGAAGACAATAGATAAGAGCATGCGTTTCCTAGAGTGTGTTTATACTGAAGAAGAAAAATCCCCCAGATTACAGTGGAATCTTTATCCATTGATCAGTTTTGCATGGATATTTATTACTGGAGGTTTTTCTAATGCTCATGTTATAGAAGGTAAAATAGGGTATATTCTTTCATCTGTGAAAATTACTGACACAACAGATTGACATTACTGATATGATGGACAGAATTAAAGTCCCAGAGATACTCCTGTAGTAATTACATTAATCTGCCTCCTCATGTAACACTAATCCAATACAAATTTAAGTGGTTAGCTAATTCAGAAAAAAAAGTTTGCCTGACATTGAAAGAGCTTAAGCATCAAAGGTTGGGAAATGATACAGCCTGCTGTAGTGGTGCTCAAAACTGTGACAAGGCCAAAGAAACATTTGAATATTTATTAAGTATAGCTCTTCAAATGTTTGGGTTTTTTATTTTCCTTAAGGGTGGGATTTAGTTTGTATTAGAATGATGAAAGCATATAATTTGCATCCTGCATGCATGCGATTGTTCTTGCCAAATTCCAAAGCATGGCTGTCCAGATACACGACAAATTTTCAGGCACTTTATTAATTCAGAAACAGTTTAATTGTCCATGTTACTTATCCACGTAGTTTCATCCTGTGTGTTCTCATTGTTCCACTCTCAAAAATAATTTTGTTTTTACTTTTCTTCCACACACTATTTTCATCACTCTACAATCACTGAGGTCCGAGCAGCCACTTTTTAGCTTTGGTTATTTAGGGTTAAACATTTTACAGTAAACAGAAATGCTGTGACTTCACATGTGGCTCAGATTCAGCGAATCTAGTAGTAAACATCTTAATTGTTTCCACAGCCTCTACGGTCGCTGAAAATGGGAGAAAGACCTGCCTGAGGCTGAAAGTTTTCGTCAGACCAGCAAGTAAGTTTTACGAGCTCCCTGTGGGGTTCATTTAGCGCTGTTTCATCTTATCAAGAGCAGGATAAGAGTGATGAAAGGATGACATCATGATGCCTGTCCTAATAGAAGCCTGTTTTATGTTCTTCTAACAGACAACTGCGTGAAAACTGTCAGCGTTCATGACCGGGTCTTTGACGTCAATGACAGTAACTCAATAGAGCCCAGAGGTTTGTATGTTTAACTACTTTTCCTTTGGCGGTTTTTGTGATCTATTTTCCTGAATCTTCATTAAAAATAATTCCCATCTCCTTTTTAGACGATACGAGCCACGAATCCGCCGAGCCGTCCCGAGGGGACGTCAATTCTGCTGGACGTGTACATATGGCTAGTCTCCCGCTAGCCTCGGCCCTGATCATCCTCATCTCTCACATATCGTTATAGCGGCCTACGTGAGCGTGGGTGCAGTAACAGGTCCCAATCTTAACGCAGAAGAGGACTCTTAAAAGAGCACTTTTTTAAAAAGTAGACATCAGATGTCCTCATTATCTCCACTGAGATTCAGAACGTGTTCCTCTAATGAGAAGACACTAGAACTCCAGACGATGTGAGTGGGATCTTCTCATCCGGGATTCATTACAGGATCTTGGAGGATATCGGTACACTACCCAGATACATGTATATGCATACACACAACTTCTTTCATCGCGCAATGACATACCTTAAAACAGAAGGCTGAAAAGACATGTATACTCATTAGTTTTTTTGGGGTTTTTTTGGACATTATATTTGTATAAGGAATGGCAGACTCCTATCAACACGAGCCAGGTGTCTGATTTCTGGAAACATGGGAACATTTTGGACACAACTGTGTACAGGACTGATGGAGAACTGGTTTCAGAGTGTACCTTCTAAAAAAAAAAAAAAAAAAAAAAAAAACAGAAAGAGATAATTTTTAATGGGACGAGTCTTTACCTGAGGACTTTCTTGTTGTTTTTAAGGAGTTTTCTTATATAAAAAGAAATAAGCACTCGTCTGTTTTGTACATTGTGTACAGTTTAAAAAGCAGAATACAACAAAGTGGAGACTGTATTCTTGAAGTGAATAAGTGCTCAAGTGTAGTAGCAACAGTGGTATTTTGTTATAGAGTTTGGAGCCTCAATGATCAATTGTTTAAATGAACATACTTATTTGTTTGACAAAAAGCATTTTTTCCCTATTTATTACTCATTATTTCACCCACTGCCACTGCAGCTAATAGTGAGGTTTCACCCTGCGTTCACACTAGCAATCAGCAATGTAGGCGTAAAGAGTAAAACACTTGGGTTTGTGATGTTATGGGAAAATAATCAACAATGGGATGGAGTGATGTGACACAATGGATCATTTTCCTATAGCATCATGTAATATTTAATCCTCTTTTTACCTACTACACTACATTCACTTTTTATCCATTTATAGTTACATTTAATATTAATGGAACACCCACAAACTTAGTTCCTGTTATCACTTACATTGTGCCCTCACCAGACTCTGTTTTTTCTCTTTCATGTGAACTGAATAAGATAAAAAAAAACGAAGCTTGTCAGGTCTAAACTTTCCTGTGTCAGAAAACTTAAACTTACACCTTTACATCTGACTGTGCTAAAGTGCTAGAGACTCCATGCCATTCCATAAATAATAAATAAATCTCCTTACAGAAAGCATCACCTTAACAGCAATTTCACACGCTTTTTTTTTGGTTGTATTTTTTATGTTGCTGTTTTTTATTATTTTAAAATTATGTGGCGTGTCCAGCATGAAAGTCCCTATGAATGAGATGTTATATATAACAAAAACTCTAACATATAAGAACAAGCGCATTAACATACACAAGTGATTTGTAGCTGCACTACTGTCAGGGTTGCTGTATAAAAGATTAATCAACACCTCTGACCAATCAGAACCAAGAACTCAACACTGCTGTAGTATAAGCGCTGATCAGAAATGGTACTGTTCAAAATGTTTACAGGTTACTGTATATCTTCTACAGCGGCAGTGGTTAAGATGTTGGGTTTATGGTCACAAGCTCAAACCCCCCTTCTGAGCTCTTGAGCAAGGCCCAAGCAAAGCATCAGCTGCTCAGTTGTATGGAAGAGATACATGTAAGTCGCAGTGGATAAAGGTGTCTGACACGTTTAAAATCTAGTACATTTGTTCCAAATGCTGTTGAATTGGAAGGAACTGAAATTGTGAGTATAGAGAGAAAGAGAGATAGACACTGGCTAACCCTGCACAATGATTGGTTCAAGGAATCTACAGAACACAATCACTTACTTAAAGCCTTATATATGAAATCACACACATATCCACATTTTATCATTCTTTATTCATGTCTTAATGCACAGCTGAGTTTATTCATCACATCTGAAACTGCTTAGTGTCCTAATGATGTATCTTAACCTGTAATAATGGCTTTATCCCATTATCCATTGTACATCCAGTTTGTACAGCGCATAATTTCCGACACAGGATTGGATTTCTTGCTAATTTGTGTAAATCGGATAGAATCCCAATTCATTTTTTCATTGGAATCACAGCTTTGTGTCATAAAACTTGCACAGGTATGATTGAGTTTGCTTGCTAGTGTGAACGCAAGGTAATGAAATACATATTTTTTAAAAAAACACATTGGGTTTGTAGCCATAATCTGAGTTAGATGTTTGAGGTTTAGACATTGCCATCTTTTTCCAGTGGTTTGAACTGACTAATTGACTGATTTAAAATTTAAAGTCTATGATGGGAATATGGTGAAGATTTCAATGTGCTATCATTATCACATGTTGCAGATGAAACAAAACAAAACAATAAAGCGTAACGCCATGCATATCTGTGCACGGTTTAAAGCGTCAGGGCAATTTTGAACATCTTGAGTAAGTGTATAAATCATTATCTTAAAGACATTAAAGTGTTCATTTAACATGTCTAAGTTTCGCTCTCAGCTTCTTAAAGACGTAAACATGATATGTGCATGGCGAGGTGATGCTGACAGAGCAGTACACTGTAGCCGGCCCTGGTGGCAGCTGGAGGCCTGAAGTGATTTAATAGACTGTTTGAAGTCGTCCAGGATGACAGGAATGCAAGCCACATACTGTGGCCTCGTGTGGGTCATTTCTGGAATTAAAAATCGACTGGCGCGTCAGACCGTACCGGTGTCCACTTCAACGGTAGGCTAGCGTTACTGACACGAACTCGAACTAGTGGGGGAGGGGGACAAAAGTCTTTGTTGCAATCGATAGTAATGGGCTTTGCAGATTGAATAAAATGGTAAATATTTGCCTCAGTCTCTGTGCCGGTTCCGATTTCCTGCACGATACAGTTAGAGTGTGAGTGACTGAAGAGGCTGTAGCTTTTAAAAAGTCCTCTGAAGATGAAAAGATTGAAATAGAGCATTTGTTAAAGAACAAGGAAGACATCGAATTTAAAATGAAATGTCTACAATTTTAACCTTACAACAAATCATCCATGTTTTAATGTTGCTTTTTAAACGTAACTAAACTAACCACATGAATTTTATAGCTAATGATCCTTGCCTTAAAACCGCAGTCACGTTTGAAATTTGCAGTTTTACAAAATAGTCTGAACAATAAAACTGGACTTTTGTCCGTACAATCTCATTCCTTTCAGCTTCAACAGAGCAACTTTTTATAGCTCTGCCTCTTCTTTTTCAAATTTAGTGTTGAGCTACAGTAACAAAACAACTCAAGAAAAAGATGAAAATTTTTCACTGAAAGAAAACAGATCTGTTGATTGGAGATTGATTGCAGTGTGCTGCTGTAACGAAACAATCTTTTTTTTAATAACATAGGAGAATATTGATCCTAATTTTATGGATACTGTGTATCCGTAGGTTGTCTATGTGATATATGCTATACAGTGATAATAGGAGCGAGACGTTTAACATACAAAAAAAAAAAGATGCTAAAGTACAGTGTTCATGAACATGTTGATTTCTTTTATATGTGATGCTAATGATTTTCCTGTGCATGATTTTAGTGGTGTGCTGGATCAATAAAAAAAAGTAAGGGTGATTTTTACTTTCATGCAGGTGGATATGAAGCTTGCAGAAGAAAAGGACACAGAAAGGTCATGATCATTAACATGAGAGCGTGTAGAGAGCTTGTGCAGCGATACATGACAAATTTACAACATTCATTCTTTCGTTTGTTCTTTCTTTTATTTTCAATAACTGCTTTTTCCCAGACATAATGGCTTACACGAATAATTTTTTAAATATTTTTGGGAATCTTGTCCGCTAAGTTTGTTAAAAAATAATAGGCAAGCCAAAAAATAGCTATGTAGTCAATACAGTTTGACCATAACCCCTTAACCTCCCGAGCCTAGCTCTGAACTCCCTGTCGTGCACATTTTAGCATATTCCCTGCTCTAACACACTTACTTCAACTCAGGGGCTCAGGAAGAGAGTGTGTTAGAGCAGGAAAACACAGAAATACACAAGACAGGCAGGTTCTTTAGAACCAGGTTGAGTTAAGCGAATATGATATACATGTAGATAGTGAGGAATCGACGTCTGAACCACTTGAGTGCTTATTTAGGGTTTAAGGGGTTAACCATGAATTAGCCTTATTAAATAAGAAGAAGCAATGCATCTCCAAAATCCTTGTATCTGCAACATGGCAAAAATTTCTGTCATATGATACAACTGCTGTTCAGTGTTGGCTGTAACTTGTCACTTCATTTCTGTATAAAAAAGTACCTGTTAAAGGGGTAAAGAATTGACAGTGGAATGACGATGATGATGACGGTGATGATGATGATGATGATGATGATGGTCTTGTCTGTTTTAACTTTAACCAAGCATGAATCATTGCACCCATTATTGTTTTGGATTGTTGCATTTCCCCTTAGCACTGTGACATGATCACGTAGTATGTAGATTCACACTCACCTGTTTCAGTCATGAGCCGTCTTCAAGAAGTCTGGCTCGGTTCCTCCGCACGCCCCGGCGCTGGTCACCTTCACCTGATGCTTGAGATCTTCTGCTTTATGTTACACACATTTTTATATCCTCAAATGCCATTGTTTGTAAATACACTTGTCAGAGCAGCTAAAACTAATTAAAAAAAAAAAAGATTCAATAAATCTGTCATTGTTGTAAATGTGTCTCTGGTGTGTTGCCTCTCCATTAAAAAGCACACACTCGCTGTACTATGATGTCACCAGGATGAGTTCATACAACTGGCTGGTGTAATAATAATGAGCAGCGGTGGTAGGAGCCACTAGCATTCCACTTGACAACAAATCAGTTAAATGAAACATTCTGGACAGAGATTTGGTGTTTGTGTATATAATTCTGCAGTGTAATATCTGCATTATATCATACGAGATGAAGGAGAAGCAGTGTGTGCTCTTACTGATCATGGATCATGTGCACTCTACTCTTTGCTCCCATTGATAGTTGCTGCACTGAGTCACTCCATATTTATATCAAGTTCAACTTTTCTCAACATTGTCGCATCGCTGGACACGCCCACATCTAGTCACCAATGGCTACTGTCAATCATGTGGCCAGAAGTTTCATGACTATAAATGACTATAAATGACTGGTTTCTGGTTGCTATGTGTGTGTGAAAAGAGCATAAGGTTTCATTTTTTTCTCTTAGTTATTCAAGAAGCCTATATATATAAAGCCATATATGTCTATAACATTCACATTACAATTTGGCAGATGCCCTTATCCAGAGCGACTTACATTTTATTATTATTGAAAGTATCGAATGCTAAGCACCCAAAGAAAAATTAAGGAACTACAGGAGGTTCAAAAGGGTCTCTGTTAACACTCAGACTTAACACAGTTGATTGTTTCCTGATAACAGCATGCCCCGAAGTATTTTATTCCTCTTATACCACAGCAATTTGTCTATATTTCTGATGATTTATTTATTAAAGGATGACATCACATTTATGGTTGCAGCTTTACCTCTGACTGTTATAAAGATAATTAAATTTCATTATATCAATGATTACACAGTTTGCTGAGGTGCCATGTCCTCCATACAAGCCTGTGAACATGCCTTTACTATAAAACATGCTAGAATGAATGTGCTTCATTACAATACAGCATAAACTTGTGATTTTCACCTGCACTACTGTTAGAGTTGCTGTTACAGAAAATTAATCAACACCTTCTGACCAATCAGAATCCAGAATTCAGCAGTGTTCATTTCATTAATAATGCAGGGGAATGTTTAATATAGAGGAATACTGCAGATTCAGCATTTAGAACTGACATGTAGCTACAAAAATATCCGTGGACTTGTTTAACATGGAAAATTATCTGAAAAATGAAAGATGTTTTTAGTTAAGAAACAGTAAACGTCAGTTTAAGTTTAAACTAGGATTTATATTGAAGTAGCTTTTGACCTTTTAGTAAAAAAAAAAATGTGAAAAGTTTGACCACTATGTTTAGTTAGAAAGCTAATTTCAGGGCCAGAAAATTTTAGTCTGATTAAATTAACAAGTTAATTGAACTTATTTAAATTTCAGAAAGCGTTTGAATCATTACTGACTTCATTTAAAATGCAATCACTCTATGTCATATACAAATTAGGATACTTTAGCAAACTGAAATAATTTGATCTAAGTTTCTGGCATCGGCGAGGCTGATGCATTCCCCTGTTGTTTCAACCCACTGTCCATCCTTTCACAATTCAAACACTGCTTACAAATGTCAGTGCCTCACAGCCTGGACTCATGTTTTTTTTTCTTGAAGGTCACTACAATATTTGAGAAGAAAGTGAATGGAGAGCACGGTGACTGCACATGGGCCGTTAATCCCCAGCTCATCCCTCACACTGCAGTAGGAGAGGTGTTATGAAAGCTCGGGTCATGGATTATCCTGGTCAAACCCGATACAGATTAGATCCAAGTAAAGGTTGACATCTGCATCTATAATGGCAGAGCCGTAGTGGATGCGCATGTGACACATCATTTCTCTCTTTATTGCGTTGTGTATTGGCAGAGCCTGTGCTGTCAAGATCCTCGCTCCATTTGTAATTCACATCAAACATGGAGTGAAGGCTGGGTGTGAGGGTGTGATGTGTGTTTCTCTACAATTACTGCTGTGTTATGATGAAAGGTGTCAGGAGTGTAAAGCAGGAGAGGTGCAGGTTTACTGCTTTGAGTGACAGCTGCTGTGCTGGTGATACATCTGAACGACGCACATGTACACTTTCTCTTCCCTCGTTTAATAAAGTTAGTAATCGCTTCATTATGTCATAATTCATATCCTTGAATTAGTGGGATTTGTTTTAAGTAAGCGAGAGAGGAAGCTGATTAACCCAGCACTGACACATAATTGGGTTATTACAATGCTATGTGGTGCACTCAGTGGTCAATGATAATGTCAGTGCAGGGTAATAAAGACAGTTCAAGTGCATAGACTCATTTTTAAAAAAGATCTATCTGGAGCACTTTTATAGCTATATGCATGGAGAATTTATAATTCTGGGATCTGCTGTCCCACAGACCTCAGTGACATACAGAACAGGTTTTTGGTACTTGCTGATCCTGATGCTGACACAGAAATGGGCAACATATAACCAACCAGGGATGTCTATCCATCAAAACATCTATCCATCCAACAATAAAGCCACCCATCCATCCACCCACCTATCCACCCATCCATCCATCCATCCATCCATCCGAGTCTTTCCCTGGGGACTTGAGGCATGATGCAGCAGACACTCTAGACAGGGTGCTAACCCATCACAGGGCACAATCACACACACATGCACACAAAACCTTTCACACTATGCACAATTTAAAAATGCCACTCAGCCTACAGCACGACTTTGGACTGGGGAGGAAACCAGAGTACTGTGAGGAAACCCACAAAGCACAGGAAGAACATGCAAACTTCATCCACACAGATTGGAGGTGGAAATTAAACCTGTAACCCTGATGGTTGGAGGCACATTTTAACCCTGAATAAGTACCCTGTTTCCTCCAGTCAACATGCAAAATCAACCAGTTTTCTGAGTTTATAAATCAAGTGAGGAAGGCCCAATACTAAGCAACAGAATGTGAAAATTGGTCACATTATCCACTGGCAGCTGCTTTGAGTCCCTCTTTAAGTAAAAATTGATCCTTTAAACAATTTTCCAGTCAGTGTTCTTCAAAATGAAATTAATTGAACATGTTCAATTGAACCATGTTCAGTTTTTTAGGTCAAGATGTAATTTGAACAATGTAGCATACTGTTAGTTATTTATAGAAATACTGAAAAAATAACTCATAATGAGTTAACATACATTTGGCAGACGCCCTTATCCAGAGGGACTTGCATTTTTATCTTATTCTATACAACTGAGCAATTGAGGGATAAGGGCCTTGCTCAGGGGCTCAGCAGTGGCAGCTTGGTGGATCTGGGATAAGTTAAGGCATGTACTGATCATGAACTAATGAAGAGCTAATCATAACTATGAACTACTTATGAGAACATGAGCGTATAATGACCACCTTAAGTACATGTTAGGACATGTTGGTTATTGAGTGCATTCATTAACATGTAAGGATAAATGAAATTAAACATGCTTTATTTAAGCAAAAAAAAGATGCTATCACACTAGGAAATAATATTATAGTTCACTGGTTTTAAATGTTAATAGATAATAGCATCTGCTAAATGAATAAATGCTACTGTATTAAATTCATCCTTGTGTGTAAAGGAGCAGAGCCGTGGGCCGAGCCACACAGAGCATGTACAAATACCACAGTGTGGTATGAAGAGAAATGCATGGAGAGTGATGCAAAATGTGTTGAGATGAATTGATTGGTGTTTATTATTAGGGCATCTTCTGTGTTCAATAAGTTAGATCAGTGTAAATTATGAAAATACTCCAGCACCATCCAATGATGTTTGTGTACTCATCTGCATATAGAAAATTATATAAACAGTTTGATTTACACAATTATTACAACATTTATTTTCTTTCTGTTTGATTTAGTTTACTCTTACATCGTTAATTAATACAATAACAAGCATGTACTTACATGTACTTAAGGTGGTTGTTATTCATGCATGAGTTCATAAGCCTTCATTAGTTCCTGATTAGTACATGCCTTAACTCATTAGTTCCTAATCATTCTATTATCTCATATATTGTATTATGTTAGAATTACAGTATTATTTTTAAGATAAATCCCTCTAACCTACTAAACTTCAAAAAAGTACAAAGGTACTTACTTACTATGTTTGTAGTACTGCCTGTGGAGGATAGTGAGGATGAGATTAGCTGAGGAGGATATTGAAATACCCTACATAGAGACAGTGAGGATGCTAACCAGGGTGATGATGGAGGTACAGTGATGCTATCAAATCTACAGGGATAAAGTGAGAGTGAGGAAGATGATGATGATGATGATGATGATGATCGTGATGATGAATAAGGTGTTACAATGTCAACAATTATTGAAGTACAGTCCAGGATTTTGACTTTTCACTCCAGTGGTATTGTGAACTGCACTTTGGCTCACTAGCAAAGCACAGACATTTGCAAGTGAGGAGGAAAGGAAGTGTGTGTTAGTGTGTGTGTCATCTCAGTGCTCGCAGAACTGAAGTGCTCTCACATGTATCAGTATACAGTATCAGTGCTCAATCTCTACGTGCCCAATTCACTCTTCCAGGCTTGCCTGTAGTGTGTAAGCTCCAGCATGTGCTCATTTTTAATGACCAGGCTTGCTGATAATGCTCTTTGTGTTCAGGTCAGCTGTCCTCACACTCACACTAAATATATTTTTTAACCCCAGAACATGTTTTTAATCAGGTTAGCTGTAATGTAGGAAGAAGCTGTGGATATTCCTGCTCTTGATATATTCAGTTTGCAGGCTGCTTTTCTATGATCATTAATCATAAATAATTGTTGTACTTTCATTAAAAAAACCCCACAACACTAAGCTTACAAAACATAGTATCACATGATATTGCATGAATAGTGGCATCTGAGCATTTTTATGCTAACAGGTAAGTGATCAATACCAATATCACTAATTAAAATATTTGTAAAATTCATGTCTAATAACAAGCATAATGCTTATAACTGCAAATACTGTACATGTAGAACAAAAAAGACCTAACTGCAAAATAAAGCATTCAAGGCAGCCAGGTTTTGACATAATTTATTAACCTCTTGAGCAATGTCTAGTCTCTTTAGGAATAAATATGCAAGGTAATAGAGAAATGTGAGACACTTTTGGCTGTTTGGTAGATAGAGTTTAATTCTCATTGCGAGTATATTGATGTTCCACCAGAAATGAGATTTACTGTTGTTGGGAACTGGGACCTGGGAGCTTTCTGTCTGCACTATGAGCAGCAATCCAAGTGACAATTCCGTGTGGTTATTTCAGCTTACACAGTAAAGCATAAGAACAAGAAATAGAACCATGTTTTCGATTTTTAACAGTTTTCACTTTTGAAGGTCTCTTTATGTTCAAGGTGCTTTATGAACAGACGGACTGAAGAATTCTTCTTTGTTCCTTTTCAGTGCTCTGAATGAGTAAATTATATTCAAGGGGGCACAGTGGTTTAGTGGTTTGCATCATGATTTGCATCTTCAGGGTTGGGGGTGTGATTCTCTGCCTTCACCCTGTGTGCACAGAGTTTGCATGGTCTTTCCTACTCCAGGCCTAAGGCATAGTTCTAGGCTGATTGGCATCTCTAAATTGTCTGTAGTGTGTGAATGTGTGTATGTGTCCTGTGATAGGTTGGTACATGGCCATTGTGTGCCCTGCCTTCTGCCCTGAGTAGCATGGAATTATCCAGTAAGCACATTATCCTATCCTGGGAATACTGAGTGCAAGGCCGGAATACATGTTCGATGGGATGCCAGTCCATCACAGGGCACCTTTTACATATAATCACACCTAGGGGCAGTTTAGTGTAGCCATTCCACATAGCTGCATGTTTTTTTTTGGTAGAAAATAAGAGAACCTGCTGAAAACCAAAAAAACATGGCGAGAACATACAAAACTCCATGCAAACATTATCTTAAGCTCAGCATCAAACCAAAGACCTTGTCTCACTACTCCTTAAGACTCCTCCCACTTTTAAAATAAAATGAAACACTAATCATTTCATGGCTGATCTTAATGTTGAGGTCATGTAAGCACTCTTAGGTGGGAAGTTTGAACATTCATAAACATAGCCTTAGAAGGCAGTAAAAGCTGATCAATGTAGTAAACTGTCATCTGTATGGCAATGATCTGAAAACATTTGCTCAGAGAAACAGTGGATGAACTTGAGTCTAGAGAATAGGACGGTTATTAGGTCTGATTAGCAGCTTTGGTTAGTCCATTTAATCATCTAAAAATTTGCTGAACATATCGGAAGTCGATCACAACATGTCTCGTCTTGCTGATGTTAAGCTGCATATGGTTCTCCAGTCATCACTTGACAAAGCCCTCCAGCAAGCCTCCTGCATCTATTCGTCCTGTCACTACACCAATAGAAGCTGACATGAGCCTGTTTTGTACCAGAAGGCAGACGTATAGGGTGTAAAAAAATGTTACACTCATTTTTGCTGAGGTTAGACAGATTCCGGAGACAGTAGAAACATCTCAAGATGTATTGCCTTGAGCTTTCCGCCACTCGCAGACTCAGGTATGGAGAAATCAAAGAAGTTAATCCTGAACCATGGCACCAGTTTTGTCCAAATACATGTCAGCTGTGTGAAACATATGGAGCAGAGCTTCATCTACACCTGTGTGTGCCTGGTAGGTAAACTACAGGGGGTCCAGATGGTCTGTCATCATGGGTGGAGACTGTTTCAGGACTCGCCTCTCAAAGGTCTTTATGAGGTGTGAAGTGAAAAACTATTCAAAAAAGTTGAGCAACCTACTGAGTAAACATATGCTGTAAAACACTGTCCCCTGTGGCTGAGATTCTTGTTTACTTCAAGTCATGTGAACAAATTTAAACCAGGTTTCACAGCAGAAGCAGGTCTGTACAGCATTACAGGATTTGCAGTTTATGCTAGTTTTAATTAGAATCATATAACAGCACTGTTGAATTCTGATCGGTCAGAAGATTCACCTACAAGTCATAGACACAAACATTGAATTTATCATATGTTCATGTGGTGAGATTTTCTAAGATGGAAGGAGTCCAACTATTACAACTATTAGGATTATTAGGAAGTATTAGGATGGATTTATCAATTTCACACCACTTCTGTGAGTTGCTCTGGATAAGGACGTTACAATACTTTTGAAAGTGTAGAGTTACTGGAGGGTATGTGTTGCTCGTTTCTGCATTACAGCCTTGTACTCTTGTGCTTTTTGTTATCCATTTCTTTCTTTAGACCTTGACTGGCTAAATATAAACAACACACCAACCCTGTATTCCTCTAAGGAAACCTATAATAACTCACATAGACATTTACATTTTAGACACTTAGATACTGGAAGTATTGAGGTATAATTATTTGGAACACTCCAGGAGGAAGGTCTAAGGTATAGCTATTGAGAATTAGTTTGAATTAATCAGTAATTATTATAAATAGCCATAGTTAGATAGTAGTTCTAAAGGAAAAATTAAAGACTCAATAATAAAGTGGTTAATACTCAGAGATTATAACCATGTTAATAATGGATTCATACTAACTAACTAACTACTGAGTAATTAACTAGTATTTATTAATAGTTAATAGGGATAAAATATGTATTAATGAAGACATACTCAGTTAATACTGCTTAGTTCCTTCGTACTTACCTATAGGTTATGGAACAGTATTACAAAGTGTTACCATCTTTAGTATCACAAAGGTTTTGGAACATTTGAGATACTCAACATTAATCAAATTTCGGTCCTGAATTATTGTATAAATATACAAACCTGCCTAATATTGTGTAGGTTCCCCTTGTGCCACCAACACAGCTCTGATCCATCAAATCGTACTCCACAAGGTCTCTGAAGACGTTACCAGCAGATCAACTAAGTCCTGTAAGTTGTGAGGTGGAACCTTTTGTGGATCGGACTGGTTTGTCCAGCACATCCCACAGATGTTCGATCAGCTTGATATCTGGGGAATTTGGAAGCCAAATCATTTGTTATGTTCCTCAAACTATTCCAGAATACTTTTGCAGTGTGGCAGGGTGCATTACTGTTATACTGCTGAAAGAGACCACTGACGTTAGGGAACACAGTTGCCATGAAGAGATGTACTTGTACTTAGTGTTTAGGTAGGTGGTACATGTCAAAGTAACATTCACATGAATGCAGGACCCAAGGTTTTCCAGCAGAACATTGCCCAGAGCATCACTCTGCCTACATCCTTGTGCCATCTCTTACCCAAGTAAGTCACACACACTCACACACACACGGCCTAAAAGAAACATGATTCACTAAGCCATCTCCATGGTCCAGATCTGATGCTCACATGCCTATTGTAAGCAATTTTGTGTCCAGCATGTGCACTCTGACAGGCCCATACACAGAAAGCTGTGTGTTCTGACACCTTTCTATAATAGCCAGCATCTTTTTCTGCAATTTGTGCTATAGTAGTCTTTCAGTGCAGTGGGACCAGAAGAGCTAGCCTTCACTCCCCATATGCAGTAGTGAGCCTTCTGTACCCATGACCCTGTCTCTGGGTCACTGGTTGACCTCCCTTGAACCACTTCACTAGGTACTAATCACTGCATACCAGGAACACCACACAAGACCCGCTGTTGTGGAGATGCTCTGACCCGGCCATCTAGACATCACAATTTAGCTCTTGTTAAAGTCACTAAGATCCTTACACTTACCCATCAACTACGAGAACTGACTGTTCACTTGCTGCCTCATATATCCCACCCCTTGACAGGTGCCATTTTAACGAGATATCGAATGTTATTCACTTCACCTCTCTGTGTTTTTAATGTTATGGCAGATCGGTGTAGTGTGTAAATGGACCCTTATGTATCATTTGAAGTCCAGTTATAATTATAACTATAACTTCTATTGATGTCCTCTTGGTAAACCTTTAGAGCTTTTATAGCTTGGTCATGAGGCAACCTGAGCTGTTTGAAAAAGGATGAAGGAAGAGGGAATTAAAAGCAGTGGATTTGTTCAGCAGATGATATCTTTTATTTTTTTATTTTTTTGCAACCTCTTGTCCTTCGACCTGGTGAAAAAAAGTGATCATATTATAAGCATGGGGAGTATGATGTTTCTCAGCTGCTGCTAAAAAGCCTGCCAAATGCCTCAAAAAGCCAAATTCAGGACTTGTTTCAGAAATGGAACACTATTCAGTTTTTATGCGGCCCATCTGCAACTCTATTCAGCAATCTAAAAATACTCTGGCGCTACAGCAGAGAGGAATCATTTCTCTTTTCAACCAGGGAAAGCCTAAGGCTGGCTGATATTTCCACAGCCAGAGAGCAAACTGTATGCACCGTGACTGTGTTCCCCTTAAATGGGAAAATGAGACAATGACCTACAAGTCAAATCAACAGCAAAAATGTTTTGCATTATGTTTATATATAGAAAAATGTGTCATATGTTTAGAATGTGTCACAGAAGTTACTGTTCTGAAACAAAGAACTTAAATGGTCACAATGTTCAAGATGGATATTCAGCAGCTCAGAGAGCTTTTTGTGGCTTTTCTTTTTAGCCATAGTCGTTATAATTTATCAGTTTGTGTGGGAATCGAGGTTTCACTGGGGCAATATTTTTTCAATGCACTGTTTT
Organism: Hemibagrus wyckioides; assembly: GCF_019097595.1. Lineage (NCBI taxonomy): Eukaryota > Metazoa > Chordata > Actinopteri > Siluriformes > Bagridae > Hemibagrus > Hemibagrus wyckioides. The sequence goes on from NC_080727.1 coordinate 12,862,233, forward strand.
TGAAGACGAGCCACTATATGTCATTTTAAAATGAAGAGGCGTACTTTGATTTTGAATCACCATTACTCACAGAATTCTTCTTCACCAAAGATCTATCAGACATGATTTATGTTGTGTGCTATTAGCTAAACAAACACCTACGTAACATGCCACCTAATGCAGTTCCCATCATGCAATGCTATACAGTTGGTTAGTTGCTCCATTGGGTCGGATTCTGTCCTAACCACAAGCAGGGATCCAGAGTTTGTTTGCAATGTTTTTGTAAGGATCTAAGCATGGTTGTCATGTTCATATATATATCAAAACAAACCAAAATTGCAAAAGAAAACTTGTGAAAATGCCCTTGAGCAAGAAAATTGTGGGAAATGTTACTAACAATAATAATGTTATTTATATAGGAGTTTTAAATGTTATATTTAAAGACCAAAAAACAAAGCTATGAAGAAGATCCACAATCCATCCATCTTCAGCTGTCACACAGGAACCAGTCCTGGCACACTGGGCACAGGGGGTGAGAATTCACCTCAGATGGGAGGCCAGACCATCTCACCAGCACACATTCACATTTAGAGATAATGTAGCCAATCTGCCCGTTTCCATGTTTTTTAGAGGTAGAAGGAAACCAGAGAACCCAGAGGAAACCCATGGGAACAGACCAGTAACCTCAGCTCAGGACTGAATCCAGAACCCTGGAGCTGTAACTAGTGTGTATATAATACATGTTTAATGTTTATATAAAAGCAGAACCATTGCTATTGTTTTTTTGTTTTTTGTTTTCTGTGTAAAGACACGTGAGACCAAAACCATTTATTCAGGATGGTGGAATCTGCCAGTGAGAGACTGCTTGTTTCTAGTTAAATCTATCTATCTATCTATCTATCTATCTATCTATCTATCTATCTATCTATCTATCTATCTATCTATCCATTTATATATATATATATATATATATATATATATATATATATATATATATATATATATATATATATATATATATATATATATATATATATATATAAATGGTAACAGTAATTAACATAATGTAATATTAAATAAAATTTAAAAAAATTAAGTAGACAGAATACAGTATATGATGTGTTGTTCTTCTATACATTTTAAAACGAAAGTGCAATTGGTCATAAATTGCTGTGGTTTAAAAGAAATATTGGGACATAATGTTACAAGAAATAATCCAATGTGTTTTATTCCTTAATACTAATTATGGTTTATTCACGGTTTATTATTGTTATTAAAATGAACCATAATGTTAAGTGTTACAGCTTCCAATTTTTAGTATTTTATTTAATGAGTTCAGCATGTAATGATTACAGCTAGTTATAAGCTTCCACCTTATTATCTTTCTAGATCCTGTACAAACTTTTCAGATTATGAGAATAAAGTGGACATTTTATTTTCGCCCAGACTGTTTTTTTTTGTTTTGTTTTTTTAATGAGAAATATCCCTGTCTTTTCACTCCTGGGACATGCTGTATCTTCACTGTTCGTTCAAGGGGCACGATAATTTCTGAAAACATAAACAATGTATTAACTGTAAAAACATTCATTCTGTCAATGACGAGAGAAGCTGGGGATGAGGGGGGCGAGAGGAAACAGCTCCGAGTCTGTTTGGCATGTGGCCCAGTCGGACGCAATCTCTCAGGAGCACCTGGCTGATCACACTCACATCCCGCTAGGCCACAGTTCACAGACAGGACAGCTCAATTACAGCGCTAAGCAGAGATTACACCTTGCAATAACCATACAGACTGAACGCTGCATTATTCACAGCAGGAAGGACAGCATCTGTGTGCTTTCAGGGCATAAGTCAACTTCTGTTTTTCTTTTTATACTGAAAGGTACTATATATTCCTCAGACTCTTTTGGGGGATGAATCTTGGGTGGTATCTTAGTCCCACATGGAATAATGATCACATTAAACATACCACTTTATCAACTGCAAATGTCGTGGCAGGATTTAATTAGTGCTATAACGGCTTTTTATGGAGCTTTTTAAAAATCTTTACCAGCCGAGTACCTCTGGCTGACTCCATTGTGTGAGGTAAAAGCAGTATTTTTATTATACTGTCGCCATACGGATCTGGATCTAAATCTATCTTTTTTTTTTTGTACACACATACACAGTCGATCAGCCGAGACTTTGTTCTTCTGACAAATAAAGCTTCATTAGGCTGAAAAATAGCCTACAATGCTCGATACCACACTGATATTATTGTGCCTCCTGTATCTACACTCAGCTTCCAATGCAATAGTATTTAAAGAGGATTTAATTATGTTTGTTCTGATAAATGATAAGCTCCACAATACAATATAAAATAAACACCATGTTGAGTCAGTAACACACAGATGAGTCAACCACATGCCTTAGCTTGAATTCACACTTGATCATTATGTTCTGCCAAGCAACTCAGATTAGTCACTGAATTCTTGTAGATTACAGCTGACCTGTGAGCGATTAACAGCATTATACAGAATATGGAAGACAGATTTCCATTTATCTCATGCACAAAAATGGTTCTTAGGAAACGTGGGAGCAGTCACCTTAAACAAAAAAATTTTCAAGAGGATCAAAAAGCTGATTCACAAACGTTTCATAAATTATACCCAGATTTGTTCAAAGATCATTGCTTTCATGAACCGTCACATATTTCTACACAACTTTGGTGAAAGACCGTCACTGTCTCAGCATGTCTGTGTGACATCAGGCGAGAACTCAATGTGGTTTGAAACAAATATTTCTAGACTTCTCTCTCATTCACCAAACATGTCTTGAATAAGTGGAAAAATATGTACATTTGATTTTTGTCATTGAATCTTTCCTTTAAGTCCAGATGGTTGTTTTGTAATGATTCAGAACAATTTGTACTCAGAATTCTTCTGAGAACCATCTCTCTGAACTCACTTGGACATTGAGGTACTTTCATGGGTTTATACGCTTGTTAGTTAATTAGAAAAAGGCCATGAGTTTCATGAGTTGTGCGTTTTCTGTATTTTCCAATTTCCATTAGGGTCAAAGAGGCTCTTAGAGAATTTTTATGTGGCTACGATGACCGTGAATAACCGTGGAGCATCGAAAGCAGCTTCATTGTGGTCGAAAGAAATGTATAAACAACATATTTTAGACTGGAAAAAATGAAAAAGACTGTATTCACTACAAAAAATGCTAAAGAAGAAAATGAAAATGTCTCTAAAGAACTGATGACTATTATGCAGTTTGTGATGTCAAAGTTTCCTGCCTTGTTTTCTGTGTACTGTAATATTGAAAGCCACCCTACGGGATCCTGACACTTTTAACCCCAAACAGAACTGCTGCCAATTTCAAGGATGATTTAAAACAGTTATCAAGTCTGCACTGGCAAGATAAAAGCATGCATGTATAATTATGTGTGGACGGGAAAGCTGATGACTTGAGCCAGTGTGGTTTATGGTCTGGTGTTCACCAAGCAGCCAGATGCAATAAGGATGTGGTTTCAGACATGCACTGCTCAGTGTGAGGTTTTATTTTTTCAAGAGGACCAAAAATCATTTCTGTTGTACAACTTTGATCCATTTTCTCCATTGTCTTTGAATACATGTTTTTTTTGTGATACCAATTAAGCCATTGATGTTCATAACTGGTATTGTGAAAACTACTATAAGTTCTGTTCTAAAAAATTAAGGAATTTGGTATAATATTTATTATTTACCTATCCAGAGGAGATTTGGAGTTGCAAAATTAATATTTAATTATACTATATCCAATTAGTATGCTAGTTTGCTTGTTTTATTCCATGCGTCAAATTCCCAGAGACCTATTATTCCCTCTTGCCAAGGATGTTTTAGTCTCATTTTAACATGCACTTTTATACCATTTCAGTATGATTTATTGTCATTTGGAGAACATGATATCTTCTGCAATAATGTCTCCTGGAGCATGTCAGAATTGAAAATATTCTATGTAGAATAATGAACTGTTAGTAATGTTTCTTTGTAATGGCCAATAAACTAATAGATTTGTTTACATAAATTTAAATGTGCCAACATTTAAGGTTTTAGCATTTTTGGAAGAGAAGTTTTGGAGATAAATAAAAACAACACTTTATGTCTCTTGTCTCTGAATTGAGGGACAATGATAACAGAAGTGCAATTGTAAGCTCTGCACTGCTGGAATACTAACTAACTCTCTAATACTACCTACTAATCTGATTACTCACCTTAAATCTCATCATAGCAAGGAATATGATGAGTTCGTTAAAGCTCAAGTGGAGGCTGCTTCTGCTATAAAGGGACAAGCTTCATCCAAATCAAAGGTTAATGCTCCTCTCCTCTGCAAGCATGCAGCAGCACAAGAACATTCAGACTGTAGAAGACAAAAGCTCGAGACATTTTTCAGAGAGTTTTAGAGCTTATCGCACTCAACAAATCAACTCCAGATTCTCTGTAGTGGAGGACAGGGGATTTTAGCAACTGGTAAAACACATTGAGCCTCACTACACAATACAGAGTCTGCATTATTTCACAGATGTCTGCTTACTGGAGGTACATAACAATTCAGTTAATGTTCTTGTGGGTTACAAACAAAAAATCTTACCAGTGTAGTGTTCAGAATTCAGTTATTATAAGTGAATATGTTTTCTATATATGTTATATATATATATATATATATATATATATATATATATATACACTACAAGTCAAAATTTTGGACAGATCTTTTAATTCCATGGTCTTTCCTGATGTTTATTTCTTTCTACATTGTAAAACAATGCTGAAGGCGGCCAAAATACACAATAATCTGGTTTGAACAGTTGATATTGAGATATGTCTGCTACTGATGCTCTGTAAAGCCTTCATAACGGCTCTAATCTGAGGTGCTGTTAATTGGTGATTTCTGAGGCTGGCAACTCCAAATGAACTTCTCCTCTGCAGCAGAGGTAAATTTTGGTCTTGCTGTACTGGGATGGTCTTCATGTGAGCCAGTTTCATCATGGTGCTTGATGGGTTTTGCAAATGCACTTGACAATACTGTTCTTGCAAGAACTATTCCAGAACACCTGACCTTCGTGTCTTAAAATAACAACTGACTGTTTTTTGTTGTCATTACATATGGATTACTTAAGACCATGTGTGTTATTTCATAGTTTTGCCTGCCTTTTGAGTTAGTAGGAACCAAATAGGCAGGACTGTGGTCTTACTGGTCAGTAAGAAATTAGAGTTGCTGATTATTATTAAACAGTGACGCACCAGATTTCCACCTCACTATGTCTTTTAGTGTTGCTTAGTGCACAACTTGGCAAAAAATAAAATAAAAATATAGCTGCAAGCAGCAATGATGGGCCCTCGCACTATGGGCCATCACTACATGGTGCCATTGCCGCCCAGGTGCACCAGACACAGTGAGCACAGTGGGTACATGCATTAAAAGAGGAAATACCAAAAGGACAAGAGTGACAATTTGGGTGTACTGAAAGTGATCACAGCAAAGTTCACTGATGGCAAAATGAAAATTGACTTTCCTTCTAAACTATATAAGGAAAAAAGGGACATTTTGTAATGAAATAGATCATAGCAATGTCCAGTGATGTCCAAAGGGACAATGACTCTCCCTCTAAACTATATTACTATTTGTATAAATATTGTATTACAAAATTTATTGCTATATGTTATAGATTGATTTATATGATGATATTATGATAATATTATGATAATATTATTAATATTATACTAATATTATTTACATCATACTATTTTTCTTTTCCTGAAGTGTATATACATTTTTTGGTTGACTCTGTATGCATGAATTGTGAAAATTTAGCAGTATTGTACAAAAAATTAAAATAACGGGATAAGAGCCTCTAGGGGACATAGTCTAGTACTGCAGGAGTCAGGTGAAAATGGACTAGTCACTGGACTGACAAATGTAAAAATTTGTTGTGAGCCGTTTGAGCATCACAAAATCATGAAACTAAGCAGAATCACTCACAACCAGATGTTTGTTCTATTTAAAAAAAATTTGAAACAAAATTTTGAAGGGCTTTCCACTGTTAAGATATAAGAACATTAATATTTTTCTATTATGTCCTCACAATAGCAACATTCAAAATATCACAGATTCCTTCACAGTTTCACATCAGCCATGTCCAGACATTATTCTGACTGATTTTCAACCAAATCAGGTGAAAGTAAGGGAAAACATTAGCGATTTCTAAAAGTGACACAGTTCCTGCTGCCAGTTGGTGGCGCTATGACTGACACTCACAGTAGCCATGTCCATGTCCAGCTTTCTTCTCTTAACATAAAGTTGAGGTTTGATGTACATCACACAATATACACCGAAGTTATTAGCCACTTCCTGTTTCCTTTTATTCGCCATAAGTTTAAGGGCTTCTCACGGCTGAACCGTTTGATATATCAAAAATCCCTTATCAACTTTAGATCCTCAGTGTCTTCAGATCATATTGGACCCTGTTTGATCAAAAATCATACAAATCCCCTAGGAGGAGTATATCAAATTCCATTGGGTGCGTTTTTCAAAATAATACATCCTAATACATCCCAAAATAACTGACTTCCTGTTAAGCAGATCCCATGACAGGTGGATGAACGTCATTTAGCTCAATGAGAACTAAATGTATACTGGCTCTCGTGCATATATGTCCAAGTGAATATGAGCTGTGCAGCTATATTTCTGACAAAGTTCCAGGGGGCGCTGTGACAGCCCTGTGCCACGCCCGGGGACCAGCCACACTGGTCTTTCTCATAAACATGTACACTCTCTATGGGAAATATTTTGGAACATTAGGCCCTTCCACTCATAATATATGAAAAGATTCATTTTCTTCTATTAAGTTCTCATGTAAATTGTCACCATAGTAACACGATTCAAGGTCTTCACAAAATTCCTTCACAGTTTCACATCAGCCATGTCTTGTCATTATCCTGACTGATTTTGAACCAAATCAGGTGAAAATAAGGGAGAAAATATTAGAGATTTCAAAAAGTGACACGCCAACTGCCAGTTGGTGGCGCTATGACCAAGACTCACAGTTGTCATATCAGTGTGATCAGCTTTCAATGCTTAACATAATCCTAAGGTTTCATGTAGATCACTTAATGTACACAGAAGTTATTAGCCACTTCCTGTTTCATTTTATTCGCCATAAGTTTAAGGGCTTCTCACGGCTGAACCGTTTGAGATATCAAAAATCCCTCATCAATTTTGCATTATCAATGTCTTGAGATCATTTTACCCTGGGTTTGGTGGCGGTTGTATCAATTCCCTAGGAGGAGTATTTCAGATTCCATTGGGTGCGTTTTGCAAACAACTCAAAATAACTCACTTCCTGTGGATTAGACTTAATGACATGCAGTGTGAAAGTTGTTCAGTTCAATGAGATCTAAGTGTGTACCAAGTTGTACATGGATACGTGCAAGTGTGTATCAGCTACGCAGCAAGATGTTCCAGGGGGCACTGTAACGGGTGTGTGCCACGCCCAGGGCCGAGCCACAGTGACGTCCTAATGGCCGCAGATTCCAACCTGTCTGCTGATTTTCAAGAGTTTTTGAGCATGTTAAGGGGTCCAAAATGCCCCGAAAGTTTGAGAAAAAAATAATAAATAAAAAATAAATAATATAAAATTCTAACAAAAACAATAGGGCTTCCGCACCTACGATGCAAGGCCTCTGGCCTTGCTCCTTTGGTGCTCGGGCCCTAATTAGAGGTCCAATACACCAATTTACAATTTTTGCTTTCTCTCTTTGCCTGCTAGGATTTTTGTTAGCAATTTTTATACAGAAAAATATCCCACCTCCATCCCTATAACAATAACATCAGCTAACATAGCTAACTTAGTACAACTACTAGCACACTAGCTTACAATTACACATGAGTTGGGATTCTATATCTATTTTTTATTTTTTTATTACTTCTATTGTCATTTTTGTGGTATATATAACAAAGACAAACTTAAAAAAAAAAATATATATATATATTTATATATATATATATATATATATATTTGGACACACCTTTTAATTCAATGTTTTTTGTTTAGGGATTTATTTTCTACATTCTAGAACAATACTGGTGATTTCAAAACTATGAAATAACACACATGGACTTAAGTAATTCATATGTAATGACAAAAAAAAACAGTCAGTTGTTATTTTAAGACACGAAGGTCAGGTGTTCTGGAATAGTTCTTGCAAGAACAGTATTGTCAAGTGCATTTGCAAAACCCATCAAGCACCATGATGAAACTGGCTCACATGAAGACCATCCCAGTAAAGCAAGACCAAAATTTACCTCTGCTGCAGAGGGGAAGTTCATTTAGAGTTGCCAGCCTCAGAAATCACCAATTAACAGCACCTCAGATTAGAGCTGTTATGAAGGCTTTACAGAGCATCAGTAGCAGACATATCTCAATATCAACTGTTCAAACCAGATTATTGTGTATTTCGGCCGCCTTCAGCATTGTTTTACAATGTAGAAAGAAATAAACATCAGGAAAGACCATGGAATTAGAAGGTGTGCCCAAACTTTTGACTGATAGTGTATATATATATATACAATACATATTAAAACATTACAGTTTCTGATCATCATGGCCTGCTAGAGTTGCTCCAAAGCTGTGGATTTTACATGATTACAATAGTAACTGAGCTCAATATGTGACTTTATTAAGATTTATTTGGAGAATTCTGTTTTAGCTAATTCCATAATTGAGGTGCCATTTGTGTTCCACTAATATTACATTTGCAATTGGTGTCCTTAAACAACCCTTGTGCAGGTTTCCGATAAATCACTTAACACATTTAAATAAGCTACAGCATTTGGCAAACAACATTTCTGTTTTACACTTTATAATAAAAAAAATTATGTGTGAATCCATTTAACATCTCATGCTGTTACCCAAATTAGAAATCGCAAGATTTATTTAACCACATTTTGCCTATTTTTTAATTCGATGCTATCTCAACCTTTTTACTTATTAAACAGCAAAATGTAGCAAAGTAACCTTAAAAATCTGGGATTGTTGCTCATTGTTGAAAAATATGTAATGTTAAAGGATTTTGAAGGATTTTGAAAAGAATTAGCAGGGAGAAATTAACCACTTAACATCCTTCTGAGTTACAGAGAATTGTAAACGATGACATTTTCCCCCCATAAAGCTGTATTAAATGTTGCTCCCTCTGAAGGCCTTCCTCATTTAACAGTCTGTGTTTCTATTGTAGGTTGTGGTTCAGTAGATAATGTTGTTGCCTCACAGTGTCCTGATTCAATCCTCAGCTCAGTTTACTGTCTGACCAGAGCTTTAGATTTGTTCTCTCGGTTCCTCCCATCTACCAAAAATGCACCGTTAATGATGGATTGGCTACTTTAAAAATTTCCGCTTGTTTTGAATGTGTGTGAGTGTGTGTATACATGATCCTGGTGGGCTGTGATGAGCTGGTTTCCCTTCATGTGTGTATTCCTGTGTTCCTGGGATAAGCTCTGGATCTGCTGTGAATCTGATCATGATAAAGTGGTTTCTGAAAATGAGTGAGTGAGTGTGTATAGTGGGCCTCATTGCTCACTTATAAAGAAGGCCCATTTATTTTAGCCTTTTGTCACTGCGAGACAGGCTGAGTCCCTAAAAGCCCAAAAGCAGACGTTAAGAAACAGTGCAAATGTAAACAGTTCTGTCTGAGGTATTTTAGCCCCCACCTCACAGAGCTGCATTTAAACATACGGCTCAAGTAGCTTCCTCTACCTCCATTTTTCCATATGGCGTCTGGACAAGCTGATCTAAACTCACGGAGATGCATATTTCTGAAATGCGTATTTCTCTTGGCTCCAGTCTTGTCAGCTTGTAATTAGGCATGCGCTCAAATAACAGCGTGTGTCAGAGTTGCATATTGTCTCAGAGATGTGCTGTCTGCCAAGAATGACGGGAGGTGTGAAAAGTAGGAATGACCCTGCTGTCTCTCATTTTGAAGCTGCAGCTCACTATGAGTCGATCACTCTCACTTTCAGCCTATCATTCATTCACACACACCCACAAACTTACACACCCACAAAGCTTTCCTTCTCCTCAAGCACAGGATGCGAATATTTGACTTTCATCAGGAACCGTTTTGATATCTTACATGACAAGCCTGAGCTGTAAACCGTATCCTGTAGAAGGCCTCATCTTAATTCAATTAGCGTCTCGAGTACAAAGGACACAAACCTGAGATTTATTCCTTGCTGAAATATCAATTAGTCAGCAGTTAATCCCAGTAATGGAGGCAGCACCATTTGTTGCATACACATAGGGAATGTGAGCGTGTTATTAATCTCATCACATATTCAGCAAGCCAGCTTCGTATTGTTTGGCCATCAGCGTTTGGCTTCCTCCCTGAAACATGTGCTCCAAATGAGGCATCTAATGTGTTTCCGTGCTATTCCAAGAGCGCTGTTCTGACGGAGCGTGACCTTCAGATGGGCAATGGTTCATGTACAAGAGTCAGGGGAGAGCGAATAAAGGCAGCATTTCACTTCTAACAATAAGCACAATTCATCAGTGATCACCTCAGCCCTTAAACGTACAGTCTGGACAAAAAAAACAAGTTCATCTATGACATCTTCTGTATAAATATTTACCTTAAGCTGTATCCAGGTAAAACTATGGTCTCACACAGGCTTGCTTTAGGGCATAGTGGAACTTCCTGTCATTCTACAAACATTTATATCACAGTGCTGTCGAATTCTCTAATCTGATTGGTCAAAAGGTGTTGATTAATTTCCCAGTGGTAAATCCCAGTATGATATTATGCACTTGCTATAATATGTTACTGTTTCTATAGTAACAGCTCTTTCACAGGCGCTTGTATAGCAGATGCTCCACATAATAAATGGATTAACAACAGATTTTTTTAACTAAAAAATGTATAATAATCAATATTGTTGTGTACATCTATAAGGATATGTTTATTTACCATTGACGGAAAGAGTCTCCATTGTCTGTGAGAGAAAATAGAGCCTGGTGACATAAGAATTGTTTATAGCTGCTATAACAAGTGATAACAGGAAATAGCTTGTCTTCCAGATTTTATTTAGTTTTTAAAAAAAGTGACATTCTTTAATACATAACATTTGTATTAATCTGCAATCTGTTGTTGTGTAAGAGAAATCAAGAGAAAATGAAAAGAATCCACTTCAAGGTGGTAACATTACCTCACTGTATCAGACCTATTCACACCACCACACCATTGATCATTTTCCTATAACTTCATGGTGTTTTCTACCATCTCTGATAAAGAAAACTTGACCATGTAGCTGAATGCAGGGATCTTATGAGGGCCAAGGGTCATGAAGCCATCTTGGAATACCAGAATTGCTTTGTTCATGGTATCATTCTCCAGCTCTTAAAGCCTGATTGAAAAAGAAAGTGCCGGTAAGTCCAGTAATAACTACCAATTTCTTTGAATGTTCTGCTGCTATAGAACACTTTACACTACCGATGTACGTGTTTCCTCTCAGTGTTGTGTCCGTCAATAGTTTCAGTGCACAGGATATTTATTTCATTTTGTTTTTACCTCATCATCATTTCTTTCCCCAGGACTTTTTCGAATAAAGTTACTCTTATACATTGATGCAGGTACGAGCTATATAAACAACATGATGTTATTTATTTTAGTCTTTTATCTTTTATCATGTGATTTTGTCTTTATTGCTTTCTTCTTTTGGTTCAAGTATTCCTTCCCATTTCTTCAGAGGACCACTGAGACTTTGTTAGGGTTATTAGGTGCATCAACCAATAAGGTCCCAGAAAGAGAGAAACTATAAACTCAAGCATTCCTTTTTTATTCTTTCATTGCTCTTTTACAGTTTTATGGATCCTTGTTTTATTTATTAATCCTTTGTGAGGCTGATTTAAGACCACAATACAAATAAAGTTGATTAGATGTAAAAGGAGCTTCCTTCACTTGTTACTGCAAATCTAAAGCAGCAGATTTCAGACATTAACCATGACTTGGCTCCTAGTCTACATTTGGAGTATGTTTGCCTAGGTATTCTTTTAAATGAGCTTAAAATCCACATTTAGTTATGCTAAAGGTTCTTGAGGAACTCCTCAAGATACAGATTTTGTGGATTTGTAATACGGGATTCATATGCCAATATAAATATCATTTAATTACCTGGTCAGTTGATTTTATGAGGGCTGTAAGATGAGGTAATGTGATGAATTATAGCCTACAGAATGTATAAGTGCTGAGATTATGTTAAGGTTTAGTAGTGAAGTTGTAAAACCTTAATACATAAGAATGGAGAGATTTGAGTTGCATGCTCACGTCTGTGACATTATTAGGGAATATATCGCTTTCCTTTTATCCAAGCCCACGGAAACCAGCTGCGCACAAGGGCAGGCCTCGTGCAGTATCACAGCCGCTGGAACACGGTCAGGAAAAAGATGTAATGAGATCTAAGGCATTAAATAAAAAAAAGTCCCGAGGAGATTTACTCTCGCCAAACAGCTCTGACTGACCACAGTTCAACCCTTCAGTCTGATTTATGAGCTACTTTATCTGATTTAATGAGCATTTCTACAATTAGCTTAGCCTGTATCGGAGAACCCAGAACCTGCAAGTCCTCTATCAGTCATGACCTGTGAAAAAGCAGCTGCTGTTTTTTAATGACTGCAAACCTGGGGTTGCTTTTTAATGGGCCAGCGGCACGACTCAGTCACAGGCACGGCTCATTACGGCATCTTGGAAGAGAGGCTACAGGTTCCTCTCTTTTGTGGCATTTCTGCCACTGACTTTCAGATGAATAATATATCATCCCTCAAAATAGCCTATCCCACACTGTAGGTATGAGTGCAGTGAGTGGAGGAGGATTGGAAAATCAATTAGGGCCTGTTGTAGGCAGCCTGTTGTCACTGACACTGACACTGGCATTAGTGGCTTAATCAAGAGCGGTGTGAGGCTTCTGGAGCCAAGGTTTCTGGGTTCAGCATGTAAGCTCCCTTCTGTGCAGGAATATTGTTTCATCAGTCAATACAGTTAAAGCGGGGGGTGATATATCATCAGCAAACAGTGTCACTGAAAAGTGAAACAACTTTCTTGACCTATAAAGTTCTGGACTTTCATCATTTCAATTTCATCATGTAATAACTAGTCAAGTAACAACTTCCATATATATTACAGTATGCTCACATTAGCAAATGGTAAGTTAGACATTTTGCTTGTAGTTACGCTCTTGTGAGCATGTAGTTTAGTCGGCTTCAAAAACAAACTAGTTAAATCGATCAGTAATCAGTGAAAATTGGTTTGATTTACATCTTACACACTCACTTTGAATTAGACTCATTCTCAGATTAGCAAAACAAACTAGCTATGCAGGTAGGAATTAAAGTGGTGGGGTGAGTGGGCAATTAAAGAAACATCATTTGCATTTTAGCTACTGTCACTGAATTGGCAGCTCTGTCTCAGGTCTCAGTCATGGACATTTTTTTTGCTTGGTAGTATACAGAATTAAAATTAGCCCTATTTACCAAATCTACCCAATTTTCACCTCATGCAGGTGATCTGATTTTTTTTAAGAAACAAAACTTTACCTTACTTATTATCTCTTCAGAAATATACTGCCATTTTTTAATACAGTTCTTATTGCTGTATAATCACACAGCCTTTGGATAGTTATGCAATCACTATTTAATTTTTTTTATTTGAATATTAAATTAAAAAAATTAACAACATAAATAAATAAATAAATAAATAAATAAATAAATAAATAAATAAATAAAATAAATAAAATAAAACATAAATTTTATAAATAAATGATTAGTTTGTGACAGTGCATAATGTGGAATTGCTGAAGGGGGTATATAATTATGCAAAATTCTATACATTAAATTACATAGGAAAGCTTTGTAATATCCACAAAATAGCAGAGTACAACTACATGATTATAATTTAAACAACGTTCAGTTCATCTTCTGTATCGGCCCTGCTTCAAACTTTTGGAGGTGGGGTCTACAGGACAGATTGATACCAAATCACATTATGTGGTATAGTGGCTCTGATCATCCAGGGGTGTGGCCCTAACTGTTTAAATATTTTAATTAATAATAAAAAGATAATTGTTGTGAAATGAGAGGAATAAAACCCTTCAGGATGTTATGTCCTCCAAAGGCCCCTAACCCACCCTGATCAAGGGGCACTGCATCATAGATGACCTGCGCTCTGACACCAACCCCTAAGAATGGGATATGAGAAGAAAGAATTTCACTGTACAGTAATGTACATGTGACAAATAAAGACAACTTAAGTGACTTCACTGAAAAACTGAATGTGTTTAAGGCAGACAATTATGTAGGATTTTGATTATCCAAGATTTTAATTACTACTTAGTTCTAGACATCGAACAAATTTGATTTTTTTTCCTTCTTTTCTTGCCTTAAAGAGAAAAGGTAATGCTTATTTATTTATTTATTTATTTATCCATTTATTTATTATGAAGTATTTAGGTCAAGTTGATTAAAGTTCACTGCATAATTAATTTGTTTTCTCACTTTTTTGTTATGTCTGGAGATATGAACCAATCAGCCATAACATTAAAACCACCTGCCTAATATTGTGTACATCCCCTTTGTACTGCCAAAACATCTCTGATCCATAAAGTCATGGACTCCACTAAACCTCTGAAGGTGGAGTCTCCATGGATCAGACTGGTTTGTCCAGCACATCCCACAGATGCTTGATTAGATTGAGATCTGGGGAATTTGGAGGCCAAGTCAACACCTTGTACTCTTTGTCATGTTCCTCAAACCGTTCCTAGAACAATTTATGCAGTGTGTCAGGAAGCATTATCCTGCTGAAAGAGTCTGCTGCCGTTAGGGAATACCGTCGCAATGAAAGAGTGTACTTGTCAAAGTAAAATTCGCATGAATGCCAGCACCCAAGGTTTCCCAGCAGAACATTTCCAGAGCATCACATTGCCTGTGCCAGCCTCTGCCTCTGCAAGCACCACACACACACACACACACACATATATATCTTGCTATCCAAATGATGTAAAAGAAAAAGTGATTCATCAGACCAGGCCACCTTTTTCTATTGCTCTATGATTCAGTTCTTCTGCTCATGTGCCCTTTGTAGGTGCTTTCGGTGGTGGACGGGGGTCAGCACGGACACTCTGACACTCTGTGTTGTACTGTGTGTTCTGACTCCTTTCTATCATAGCCAGGATAACTTTTTCAGCAACGTGTGCTACTGGAGCTTTTCTGTGAAATCAGACCAGATGGGCTAGCCTTCACATCCCACGTGCATCAATGAGCCTTGACCCTATCTTTGGTTAACTCGTGCTTTTTGGACCCCTTCTAATAGGTACTAAACACTGCATACCAGGAACACCACACAAGACCTGCTATTGTGGAGCAGCTCTGACATCTAGACATCACAATTTGGCCCTTGTTTAAGTCACTCAGGTACTTACGCTTGTCCATTTCTCCGGCTTTCAACACATCAACTTTGAGAACTGACTGTTCTTGCCTAATATATCCCACCCTTCGACAGGTGCCATCGTAACAAGATAATCGATGTTACTCACTTTACCTGTCAGTGATTTTAATGTTGTGGCTGATTGGTGTATAATGAAACTGTCAAATCTACAATTCAGATTGAGACTCAGGTCATTCAGATTACACTGATATAAAACAGTTCAGATTTAAAAAAAAAAAAAAAAAAATTATCCTTGAGCTGAGCATCTCATAGAAACCTACTCCATATGCAGCAGTAATTTCCTCTATCCCACCCCCACTTAGCCAGACACAGTGCTCCACAGCGCCCGGCATCTCAGGAGCATTAAGAGGGAAGAAACAGCATACTGGCAGGGTGACATGTTGCTAAGCAACAAATGACTGATTTTATTAATGTTGGACTACATGTTGTTCATGAAAGGGAGGATGTGCAGCTTTAGGAGGGAATGAATCAGAGCTGGACTGCCTTGCTTTTTTGTTTTCTGTTGTGAGGTCTCTGGTGAAGTAGCAATACAAACCACTAAATCCACCAGACTATGAAATGAGATTAAGGAAGGAAATTAATACAAATTTTCTTCCCAAGCTGGACTAATAGAGTCTACCTCAGACACAATCCCACTTTTTTCGAAGAATGCAGGCGTTTATCAGTATTTTCTTTCCAATCGGATTTCATTTCACAGTCTGCTATAAATCTGCAACTTTGTTAGACTTATCGTTTCCAGAGAGCACATGTAGTTAATTAAGGCAGATTTGGTTTATACCCAAGACTGCAACGTTTTAAAGAGACTCAGCCGCCATGCTTCGGAGCCATTACTGTAAGTTTGTCAACAGTGAAACGATCCATTGTAGAAATGAGTGCATTCACTTACCTGCAGCTAACTAGAACCATAAAGCACTGGCGCACCCTGCGGTTTGGTCAACCTTGTACACATGCCAAATACAATTAAATTGGACATTCAAATGTGGTTAAACTGCTATACTGCTATAGTGCCAGGGTCACATATGGTTTTTATGGTCAATCAAAGCCCATGGTCAAAGCATAATATTAAAGAAATTATTCAACAAAAAATAAAATTTACAGTTTCCCACTTATGCCAAATGCAGTACAGCCAAGACACATTTTTTGTCCAACATTTACGTCATCGGTCAAATTTAGTGTAATGAACAAATAATGGATGCCACTCAACATTCTAAAATCTGTGTAAATCTGTGTCTTAAAGCACATGCAGTTGGTCGTTAAGTCCTAACACACAGGCATGCTGATGTGGCTGGGGACACAGTGGGACTTCCTGTTATCTAGAAATTAAACTAAATTCACTGTGGAGCTGAATGCTGGACCCTAATGAGGATGATGATGTTACTATATTTCTACAGTCAACTCTGACACACACTGCCAGTCAGGATCTCAAGAACACATGGAGTGGGTAGTCTACCAACTAGGTAAGGAATAATGCACTCTGCATCCTAACTTTTTCTTTTTTTAAATACTGATTAAGAAACTACTGCTTCTGTCTATTACTGTTTTGTGTAAGTTTCTTACCCCTTCCTTTGGTGTCCTGCTGAGACTCTGATAAAAAATTTTGCAACTCCCTTCATAAATCCAACAAAATCACATCTGTGTTTTCTCTGTGCAGGAACATGACTGCTGTAAATATGTGACATTAATGTCATATCTGTTTCTCCAAGCATGGTCCCAACCTCGTCATCATTTATGGATGCTTTCAAACACACAGAATACACAGCACTGCTGAGCAGACAATGTGATGTAACTGTGGAGCAAATGGACTCACACTACACCTGTGATTGCTTGTTATCAACAAACTATGCCCAATATTACCTGCATCTTATTTTATTTTTCCTGTTATCTCTTTAAATATAGAATTGAAATATAAGTACTGAAAAATAGCTTTCACGCTCATCACTTTTGCAGACTTTGTCCTGTATTCATGAAAATAGTTATGAAATTTTAATAGTGCCACCTGCAGTACTGGAGCAGTCATACGCAACAGCTAATACAAAACAGCAGAGTATTTTATCATGTAAACTTGCAAATGTGGTTTCATCGACACGCAACTCTTGCACACATTATCCCTGTATTGAATACACCAAAACCTTAAGCAGGGCTGCACACTGCTGCATTAGTTTTTGGCTCCGAGTGTCGCATTTCCTTATAGTTACTCTCTCTTTAGCAATATGACAAATACTGAAAATGTAAGGGGTATTATGGGAAAGTCGTTCTCAAAAAGAACAATATAATAAGAATGTTCAAAAAGGCTTTTTGTACAGGTTTACAAGAATGTTTAATATGTTTGCTTTAATGTTTTACCATTGTCTGATTAATGTGGGCATGAGTCCTAAAACCCAGAAATAATTTGGCATTTTAACACTTTTGGCTCCATTGTCCTGAAGGCTTGGGTTTTTGAACAGGTTTTTGATTAAATGCCTGAAATAAGTCTTGCGGTTAACACTAGCACAAGATAATTTCATGTTTTATTTTATGACAGGAAACACATCAGTAACACACCACTTGAGATTTTTTTTTTTAATTTCACGTTTTTTTTTTTTTTTTAAAGGTGGCTGCTAACAAGTAGCTAAACAGGGCTATAGAAGTTGTCAGGGACATTAATCGTTATCAAGCCAAACAGGAAACTCATCTACTACAGTCTCATTATGTTTCAACTAACACCAAATTCTCACAAACTATTCCAAATCACTCATTAAAAATTATCCACTATAAAGAGCACAGCGGATCCCAATCAGGAAACATTTTTTTAAAATAAAGATTAAAAGAGTTCACATGACTGTAGTACAGGTGACTGTATTTAGAATTCAAAATTCATAAAATTTCTGTTCATCAGTGAAGATTATCTTGATGAACAGGATGTGTCAAAATCATAAACTTGTTGATCACAGAGCTTATTTTCCTCAATAATCCAAAAAAGCCAATGGAGAAATCCTTTTTGCTGGCTTTTTGTTGAGGGAACCAGAGTGAAGATCACTTCCAGGTTGCCTAAAAACATACGTCATCCCTGCAGCACTCTGTACTATTGCAGATACTCTATACCATAAAAGCTCAACATTTTTAGAACCAGTTACTGTGAAAACTGTGGCAAACTGTAACTCCCCTTCGGTCATAAATAACAGAAATATGATTTATTTAGTGATTGGTCAAGATGTATAATGAAAAATATCCATGACAACACTGAGATAAAGACAAAATCCTCATATAATTAAAGTGACACTGATGTCAAGCACCACCTCGCTTAATCGTGGAAACATAAGCTCCGGATAAATCCGACGACTGTCACGCAGAGGTGGTAGCTTTATGAGCTGTGATTACTCAATTACCATGCTTAAGTAGGATTTTGTATTAAATTCACAAGTGTTGCTTGATGATACCTCAGTATTTTTTTTAAAATAGTTTCCATTTGGTTCTGCTAAGTTAGTTACAGTCCATATTCATGCCGATTCATTTTTCATGTACAATTTGCTTTTCTTATTTTTTGTCTTATGCTGTTTAGGGAAGAGTTTATGCTGCGTGTTTCGATTATGGTTTCGGTTTATCCTTGACATGCATTTTTGGTCAGCGTACCTATAGAGTTGAGAATGTACCAACGAGACGTTTTACGCTTAAGCACGTCCTGACATTTGTTGCTCCGAACACGTGCGTCACAGCTTGAAGTAAGGCTGCTGGTTTATCCCAGCACATAACATTATTAAATGTGTCAGACTTCTGTCCAGTCTTTCCGACATGTGTTCCCATGGAAACACATCATACTTGTAACGTGAGTTGTAATGTAATTCTTGGAACATCAATACATGTCCGTTATATATTTATTTATCTTCCATTTTCTAACTTTATCTCAGATAAATGAGTTTAACAAAGCAAAGGGCTGATTGATTAATCCAAATGGTCCAGGAAGTAGTCCAATGCTGGAGGGTTTGAGTACCTCCTCCTGCCTGAGGACAGTAATGATTCCTGGGGAAAGCTTGGGGCTGATGGAGGTATAATAGGCCTGCTCTGGTTCCCATGTGGTGGAGTTTGTGGTCCTATCTAGTGACTCATACACTCCTTTATCTTGGGTTTGAGCAGAAGCAAACCTCAGCATGCAAACCACATTTTATAAAAAGCGACACAGCCAAGATTTTATCCTCACAGTAGACCAGGCACGTCGTTAATCACGTTCCAGTTTGTCAGCTTGGAATGCTGGGCGTTTTCTAAGTGAGCTCTCAGATGAACTGTAAAGACCCAGTGACATCCTGACTAGCAGCCTTAATTAATGATAAACTGCAGTCTTGTGTGCTATCATTAGAACAATACAGGGTCTAAATTTATTTTATCCTCATTTCATACAGTGAACAAAACAGTTGACATATGAATAATGGAAGCTGTAAAATGATACATAGATCTACTTGTTTGACAACACATTTTTTCAGTACTTCAGTGTGAATCGGATCTAATTGTAGATATTAACTTAAAAACAAATTTCTATATAGCACTATAAAAAATATATATTATTTTACACAGCATAATAAGTAGTTGTTACTAACATGCTAACCTGCTAGTATTTTTGCTAGCAGCCTTCTGTTGGTTTACACAATATTAAAAACTAAAATTTCTAACTGTCTGCTTATGTACACAATATTTTTAAAAGGTTATACACAACAAACAAAGCTAACTAATTGTTTAAACAATACAACAGTGAACTTAATGCTGGTTAGTTTGCTAATGGTTTAAATACTTTAATAATAATAAAAAAAGCCTGATGCTAGCTAGGCTGCTAACAAACCTGGTATTGTTCTTAATTCTATTTGTTTCAAGTCAGTTTGTAAGATATTAAAGAATCAATCTGGCTATGAAAGATATTTATCTGTATTCTAGGAAGATATTTATCTGTGTTCTGTCTGTTTGGAAAGTAAGGAAGGAATATGAGAAGCTTAAGACGCAGCAGATCCTGAAGGTTAAAGCTAAGGTTGTCCCAAAGGTGATAGACACACTCAGGGTTGTAACCCCTAAGCTGGAACAGCAGCTACAACTAATTAAAGAATTCAGGAAATGACAACATCAATCTGTCCTGAAAAGTGCAACGCTGGGAACAGCCACAATCCCACGCCGCACCCTCTCTTCATCAGAGTGGAACTGTGAAACAGGATGTGATGCATACATATTGGCTATAATTTCGATTGTATTTATCCTGGTAGTGATACCTCAGCCAAACAAATAATGTTGCTATAAATTAAAGGAAGCCTGTAGCCTCTGGTTTAGTATCACATAAACGTGGAGTTGTTCAATGTCTCACACAGTCTTGCTGATGCCTTCTGACACTATATGACACAATTTTGTTTATAAACCTAGATAGAAGGACATTGCAGAGCTAAAAGCAGCTGCAGCTCCATCCTGAAGTCAAATTATTTTTTTCCTCAGCACTCCATGCCAGAATCAGGCTCATGCTTGCATTCAGCTCAACTCGTATGTGAAATCAAAGCACAGAAATTACACATTTTCAACCTTGATGCATTCAAGAGGGGAAAAACAAGCTTGTCTTTAGTTTCATGAATTAGCAAAAGCCAGCTAACACTAGCGACTTTTTCAAAACAGCTTACAGTAATTTTTATAGATTTAACCAACATATTAATGTGCTGACTGATCTGAAACTAATGCTACTATAATCTTATCTAAAAGAAGAGAAGTGAACCTTTTTTTACTCCGTGTTCTTTTGTTGTTTTCCTAGCTGGACATCAGAAAGTAAGAGTTACATGCTTTTGGTCAAACCACACATCAGATTCAGTGTGGACTAAAGTCTGTAGGTGAAATTGTTTGTTTGAAGATATTTGTTTAATATTATAGTTCACACTTGATTTGTTTCAATTATTATTATTATCTAATCCAGGATTACAGTTAACGAAAAAAATATGCTTCAAATTCAGACATTATTGATCACATATGCAATCACACACAGTAAAATGTAACTGCACAAAAATAAAATAAAACGGAAATAAATTAGCATATAGATACAATACAATAAGACTGATATGAATATGAATATGGTGATATGAATTATATGAATATATTATTACTGTTTATGAATAAAGTGCATATGTGTACAATGTATGTGCATTTTTAGTGCATAAAGCTTGTAGATGTTGCTGTTACCACCCTGAAGTGTTAGAAAAACATCCACAATGTTTTATTCATCCTATAGCACATTCATTTGGGAACGATTCATTACACTTTTTATCCATTTGTGGTTACATTTCAGCCGGATAGACGTTTCAGTATTGGAAAACTGCTTTATTTCTAACTAATAAAACACTGACCCTAACCATAATTTTTAAGAGAAAGCTCCTTTAAAGAAAATGTTATCATGTAGACAATTATATATTAAATAATAATAATATGTTTTAATGTGTTTATTATTAGGTTTTCAAAACTATTTGGAGCATCAGCTTTGTGAATGCAGTGTAAATGAATACTGTTACTATAGAAGTCATTATGTATTAGAATAAGTGCATTAATATAAACCTGTGATTTGCATCTGTTGCAGAAAATTAATTAACATCTTCTGACCAATCCGAATCCAGAATTCAACAGGGATGGAAGTGATATTCTGGATAATAAACTCCGAAAGGCCCAACTGATTGAAAAAAAAAAGACTAAAGATTTACACTTAAACCTGGCTTTTAATGTCAAACCTAACCTAAGTTTATCGCCTCCTTCTGTTTCCTCTTCATGTCAAAGTGGAAGCTGTCACATCTCCAGTCTTGGTTTTTACCACCTGGAGAGAAAAGGGGCAGAGTTCACCGTCAGGTCATTTAACCCCAGGCTCAAAGCTGAATTATTGTTTTCCGTTCCTTTACTCTCACTCTCAGTTACAGCGACTCTGAGTTTCCTTTTCTGTCTGCAACATTATAAGCCTTTTTTTTTATTGCAATATGAAATTCCTGTCGCTGTACTCACATGCTGTAGTCTTCATCTGTGGTCAGCAGGTTTAGAGAGAAATATGAGCGTGCTGCTCTAATAGTCTCTCTTCAGTTCCTGTTGTTCTCCTCAGGGGGGTTAAATATCCTCATACTCTCAGTCTATTCTTTAATGCCATGTTTCTTTTCATGCTGGGGGTATAAATAAATTGAGACAGATTGACAGTAATTGGCTGTTTTACAGGAGACAGAATAATGATTGTATGAACACTTTACACTTATGTGGCCTGCATTCCTGAACCACCAGGTTATGCAATTGTAATAAATTTAACCAAAGCAAGGAGACATGAGAATGATGGCAGGGTTTTTTTTTCCCTCTCTGCTCAGCTCTAACTGCATATTAAGTTTGCTGCATGTTAATTTAGCTGCATATTAAGTCCCACCAAGTGGATTTTTGCATTTTCTGCCCTTCTGCTCTTCCGGACTTCTCAGTCATCCATTTTTTGGAAAGATAATTTAAAAAAAAAAAAACCCAATGGTGACCTGAAGTAATTCATTTGAATTTTATTTCTATAGTGATTTTAACAATGGACTTATTGACTCTAAATGAAGATATGATACAATTTAATTTATTGTAAAAAAAAAAAATATTATTACTGTATAAATCACACAAAACATTTCAAAACACAGTTATCAGGGCTTTTTATTACAAATTGTCATTCAATTCAAAGCCATCATTCTTTAAAGCTTTCAATGTGTAAGTTAGTTGTACTGTAACAGCAGTTTTCAAACACCTTATACATTTGTTTAATGGTAAACAAACTGGTATCATGTATGTTATAGTAGCTATAAACAATCATTCCTTTAACAGCCTTAGTGCACAAATGTAAATAAATGTATTGTTATTTATTTACAGCTTTTGGAAGTTAGTTTTGCTATAAACAGCAGGCCACATCATATGTTTTATTATCATATTATTTATTTTATAAATCATAAGGCAAGAAATTTGTGTGCTATGAACTTGCTACAAAAAACAACACAAATACTTGAAATTTGGCATTTCATTGACTGGAAACCTGTTAAATCTGTATTCTGTTCGTACATGCCTTAACATACACTGCCAGTCAAAAGTTTGGACACATCTTCTAATTCCATGGCCTGATGTTTATTTCTTTCTACATTGTAAAACAATGCTGAAGGCGGCCGGAATACACAATAATCTCATTTGAACAGTTGATATTGAAATATGTCTGCTACTGTAAAGTATATAAAATATGTAAAATATGATGCTCTGTAAAGCCTTCATAACGGCTCTAATCTGAGGTGCTGTTAATTGGTGATTTCTGAGGCTGGTAACTCCAAATGAACTTCTCCTCTGCAGCAGAGGTAAGTTTTGGTCTTTACTGGGATGGTCTTCATGTGAGCCAGTTTCATCATGGTGCTTGATGGGTTTTGCAAATGCACTTGACAATACTGTTCTTGCAAGAACTATTCCAGAACATCTGACCTTCGTGTCTTAAATAACAACTGACTGTTTTTTGTTGTCATTACATATGGATTACTTAAGACCATGTGTGTTATTTCATAGTTTTGAAATCTCCAGTATTGTTCTAGAATGTAGAAAATAAATCCCTAAACAAAAAACTAACTTTTGACTAGTAGTGTACACCGCTCAGGCATAACATTATGAGCAGTGCCAAGTAAAGTGAATAACACTGATTATCTCCTCATCATGGCACTTGTTTTTCCTTGCCACAGTCGCTTCAGTCACCTCAGGCTTGCTCACTTGGGATAACATCTAGGACTGTTTGTCTGTTTATATGTTTGTTGTTTTCTTATGTTGTTTCTTATGTAAAGCTGCTTTGAGACAATGCTCTTTGTTAAAAGCACTATACAAATAAAATTGAATTGAATTGCTAGTGGGTGGGATATATTAGGCAGCAAGTGAACATTTTGTCCTCAAAGTTGATGTGTTAGAAGCAGGAAAAATGGGCAAGCATAAGGATTTGAGCGAGTTTGACAAGGACCAAAAACTGCATCTCCAAAACTGCAGCTCTTGTGGGGTGTTCCCAGTCTGCAGTGGTCAGTATCTATCAAAAGTGGTCCAATGAAGGAACAGTTGTGAACCAGCGACAGGGTCATGGGTGGCCAAGGCTCATTGATGCACGTGGGGAGTGATGGCTGGCACGTGTGATCCGATCCAACAGACGAGCTACTGTTGCTCAGATTGCTGAAGAAGTTAATGCTGGTTCTGATAGAAATGGGTCAAAATACACAGTGCATGATGGGTCAGGGCTGTTTTGGCAGCAAAAGGGGGACTAACATAATATTAGGAAGGTGGTCATAATGTTATTCCTGGTCGGTGTATATTGCAGAAGTACAACGTGATTCATTGTCATAGATATTTTCTAGATTTTTTTTGTCTTCTGTTCCTTTTTGAGAAAGTAAATAATGTAAAAAATAACAAACAGAACAACATGTGTTATTACAAGAATGTCATCTGTGTCATTAATTCAGTAATTGTAGACAGTTACATCCCCCAAAGGATTAGAGGATTAGCACAATATCTGAAACCAGCAATGTCTGGATGTTTCCCCAAACTGTTGTACACAATGTATCTCATGTTTTTTTTAAGTACATATCATAAAATTGTCTAAAGACTGAGCATTAACAATAACAAAATAATATAACATTACATTACATGACACAGAATTAATAAAAACCATACGCAAATATTTTGTCAAGTGCATTAAAGCTACACATTACAGTGGAGTAAAAGAAACTAACATTGGAGCACTGGAGCTGCAATGGTAATTAATTCCATTAGTATTTTATTTATTTATTTAGCCATGATTAGTAATTAAGCTAACATGTAACCAAACTGCATCCCAAACATATTACACACTCACTTAGAGACATGGTTTGCCTCAGTAACAACATTTATAACAACAATTTCATACAATAAGCAGAATAAGCCTGAACAAATATAAAGGCATTATCAATATTGTATTATCCAAATCACTTCTAATGTATGATTCTGCCATCAACCAAGCAGTTAATGTCTTCTCCATCAGTCTGATGCTGATGTGAAGTGACACTGAACCATCAATGTTTGTGTCGAGTACTATGAAGAGGCTCATTTCTGCTCTGTAAAATATTTTTCTTTAAATAAAACAAAAATAATGACAGTGACAGAAATAACCTCAGCAAGTCTGTTTGAGACACTGAGCAACATGTTGCTGAAATAGAGGCTATAAATTTCCTTTATTAATGATATTAGCTTTATGAAGCTGTTTTGGACTGAAAGTAAGTTGAAACAAGATTGAATTTTTTGGCTGGATTCTTGTTTTAGCTGCTCAAATGACACAGTGTTTCCTGAGAATCTCAAATCCTAACAATTTGTTCTGATTTGTTCTGAGTTTCTGACACTATGACACATTGCTATCTTTGGAAAATGGTTGTTGCAGAGCTAAAAACAGTTGTAACTCCATCTTGAAGCAGAATCACTGATTGACAGAGTTCAGCTTGACAGCAGTACAGTGATATGAGGAGCTGCTGGTGACCTACAGGGCGAAAGCCTGACCTAAATTGACCCTTTCACTATGTGGGTTAGTGAGTCTCCCACACCCTCTACTTAACCCCTCACCTGCGCCCACCTAAACCCCCACCACACACACACACACACACGCACACCACTCAGACCTATTTGCACCTCTCTAAAGAAGATAATCATCTACAGATGCTCTATTAAATAAACTAAAATTTTATATTTAGCTGATATTCTTATTTACTTTACACAAACTTCATAGAAATCTAGAGACTGCATTCTAGGACTGCTTACAATACCTTATCAATTGATTGATGGCTTTCAATTCTACATGTCTGTGTATTGAAGAGTACATTCAGTAGATTACATAATACACTAGGCTAGTTTTTATAAAATACCATTTAAAGTTAAGCAAATCCATACACCCTTCTCTGTAAATGTAGCTTCATTTTTGAGCTCAAATAAGGGCACTCTACAGACTCTCACACAAACACACACACACAATTCTCCTAAGCATACTGTTTTTCATAAGCAATATGCAAGGTACTCATCCCAATATCAGCAGACTGTGAGTTCACATCCCATTGATGCAGGTGACCTTTCTAATTATAAGCAATGCAAAAATGAATAGTTTCCTTTAGAAAATAAATCTGTACTGAGATGCTTCCTTTATTTTAGTGAGCCTTTGAGGGAAGATGTTTGAGGATCTATTTTGGTAAGTACACATAACTCAACACACTTAGAAAATACTCTTTCTGATACATTAAAGAGGTCTCCATAGAAAGATTTTCCTTAGACAGAAAACATTTTAGGGTGTTTAAAACCTTAGATAAGACTAAATGCTGATATAGCTCCAGCTCCTATTATTTATTATTTCAATAAATAGTTTCCAGAAACATCTACGTTCTTTTTATCCAAACTCAATCAGCTGAGGCATGGAAGTTGTCTGAAGTTTGCTTCAGTTTATTTTTAATAAATTATTCTGTAACATATATAATTTATTATAATCAGCATCCATTTCAGATTTCTGGTAAAGTTCTGTCTTCGAACTTTGGGAGGTGAGGCCTAAAGAGTTGAAATGAGAACGACAAGAAATAGTGTTGTTACTATCTACACAGTCTGCCCTGTTTGAAGCTTACTACCATCAGCTACACTGAAAAAAGAAGCAAACTTCCAACACCAAACATGTCTTTGCTGATTGATTATAATAGGAGTAAAATTGTGTAAAGTGCATTTTTCCCCACTACAATCCATATCACACATTGGCAGTGATGCCAATTCTGACATAATATCTTGGAGTGAGAACCAACGATTGCATGTTCCATCTGTCCAGAATTGCATACAGACTCTACAAAACATTGAATTAAGCGTTATTTGTGTCACTTGGAGCTGGATGCCTGTAAACAATGACTGCATTTTAATGAGTTGTAAATGTCATCTATCAGCACAGACAGTGGAGATAGAGGGAGCATTATTGAATGTTTGAGTGATGGATCTTGTGCCAGTGCCGCGGGGCTCTTGCGACCCTGCCACCCGATTTAACTCAGACGCTCGTGACTGCAACTGTCAGGGCCAAAAAATGAAACGAGCAAGAGCGACAGACTAATTAGGCCTATCCTGCAAGGAGGTTTATTTTCATATACACTCCCAAGTGATGGAAGCCAAGTCCCTGCTTCCCCCCTCAGGATGTGTCCGTACAAACAAATCATAATTACTGGGCAAATAATAGAGCACATTAACTACTCTAACCAGTACTGTTCATTTCACTCTTTAGTATTATATCAGTTATTTGTGTAATGATTGAGTGTGGTGGGAACATTATGACCTCAGTTCAATTCCCAACTACACAAGAATGAGTAGAATGCTTTGAGAAGAATGCTTTGATTTCTCTAATATGTGTGTTGATTTATTGTCTTGTGTTTTAAGCTAGATGGCAAGATATTAAAGAAATGCGTAACTGCAAGATTGAGATCTTTTCCCAGCGTTTTCCCAAAGATAATTGGGAACTGTTTGAGAGGAGACTGATTTGCAACATTTTTGTAATCATTATTACAAAGCTAATCCATGTATCACAAAAGCGTATAATAGTTCCAGCTAAAGACTGCAGAAATACACAAAGAGATTCAAGAAAGGAGGCTACAATTATTTTTACATACACTGTCAGTACCAAAGGTTTTGTTCTCAAACTCTGTACAACAGTGACCCTTAAAGGAAAAGTCCATCCTGAGACATTATTAAATATATCTTAAATGTTTATATTTAAATATTTGTGATGTCTTTAGCGAATCTGGTTCTAATTAGTTGGTTGATGTTGTATTTTTGTTATTCTGGTGAGGGTCACTGCTAGCACAGTTTAATAAGAGAAAATTTTTAACTACATGGTATAATGGGTAGGATTGACTGTTCAGTAAAGCAACATTCAAATGTGCTGTCTGAACTACCGCTTCATTGACTAACCACTTCATTTTATTACAGTCAGTTCAATGCGATTTTATTTGTAAATCACTTTTAACAATAAATATTTTCAGCAAGCAGCTTTACAGAAACTTCAGTATCAATTTGTCTTAGTTATTGTTGAGGGTGGAGAGAAAAAAAACCCTGAGACAACATGAGGAAGAAACCTTGAGAGGGAACCCATCATCATCTGGGTGACACCGGCTAGTGCAAGCATAAAAAATTCCCTTCTATAACAGTTGAACTGTGTAACCAGAAAATTCATTCCTGAATTTCATTCAAAAAAATTCAAAAAATTTCCAAAAATTCATTGTAAAATGAAGTCTGTCTTGTTGAAGTTATCACCTGTTCACTGATGGAGACTGGAGTACAGTCCAAAGCCATCTCCCTGGTTTCTAAGTGATACCATCCACAGTAATCTCATGTATCTTATTAGGCTGTTCAGTTTATTTACCAGTTAAATAAAGCACTTGAATATCTCTTAAACTACTTAAATATATTTACCTGCTAGATGAAACCACTCCACTTTGTTTCCAAGTTAGATAAACCACTCAAATTAATTCACCAGTAAGATAAACCACTCTGCTTTATTTACCAGTAAATAGTGTTGAACTCCTGAGAGCACAAACCAATGATTTTGTTCTTGTTATAAACACGGCTGGGATTGTACTCTCATAGTTCTCAGCCTATGAAGACTGGAAATATATTTCCACACCACCTGATACCATATAACATAATTTCCATCATCAAATCCTCCATATTGTAAAATTGCATAATGTAATATTACACTGCAAAATGTAAATGTCTGTCTCTCCATATGGATTTATAAAGCACCTGTATATTTCAACTCACTTGGTTTCAAAGTACTTCTAATGTTTAAAGTAATGTAGCACAGGTACTTGTAATGCACAGCTGTGTTTAGTCTTAAAAAGTTGTATGAGACAAAACAAATTCTAGTATTTCATCCATTTTTTGATCTGCCATGGATCTAAATGAAAGGAAATGTGCTTTGATTTGTAAATCTTTATATGTCCTGTACTGCTTTGAATCTTCTTTATAACTAGCTAACTCTTGATGTATGCTGTATGCAGCAATGATATAAAACAGGATTTCAACTTCAGTGCTCAAATGGGAAGGAGAATATGGTGTGCATTAAATGTCCCTATTCACTGTATATCCTGATAATACGATCATAATACCTGGGTTATTTTAGTTAATTCAATAGAAATGTCATATCAGGTTAGGATGATACTATAACCAGCGAATTAACACATCTGATCATCTGGTTTCCGGCTTGACGTGGACTCGGCCATGTGTGGTGTCTGTCTTTTCTTAGTCTTGTCAGATTCGGTCTTGGTTTTGGTCTTGACTCTGTCCCGTCTACGGTATTCTCAAACCCAACGCAATTGGTTAAATACAGCACCCCAGCATATTCACCAGTTAGATAAACCACTTCAGTTTATTTATCAGTTAGATAAAGCATTCTTATATATTTGAAAGTTAGATAGACCACTCAAAGTTATTTGCTACTTACATAAATCACTCCACCTTTATAAACTCCACCACTGTTTACAGATGAATATATAAATATATATAAAACATTAATTTTCTAATCAGATAAACATCCAAAATGTATCTATACCAGACAAATAAACCATTTTTAAAAGGTATCTTTACCTAATCATTTGCACTTCATCTTTAGTTGAGATGTTTCAATGTACAGTATGTCGAACCCTACTGTATATAAAACCTACAGAATAGGCAGTGTGTTATAAAAAAGACTCTTTGGAGTTAATGGTGCCCTCTGCTGGATGAGAATGCTAATTCTCGCTCTGTAACTCATTTGCGATGAGTATCACATCTCTGAATGAGCCGAGCATGGTAATGACAAAATGTGGTCAGGATATTAAACAGTAAAACAAAACCATTCTTGATCACCTTTCTCATGATGTAAACTCCAGTTAGGTTTCCAAACAAATGTACTATGGGGCTTTCTCTCTTTTTTTTTTTACATTAGCTGCTCCATCATTGAACGTTACTTCAAATAAATGTATAGTTCTAGAAGTTAATCTGTAATGTAGATATTGTGGTGTAGATTGTGAGAAAGTCTGCACAGTCATTAGCTCGTTGTTAATAATATTACATGTTATGCTCGAGTCATACTTTGACCATTTCCTCCGCTGAAAACCGTGAGTGATCTCTCCCCAAGGATAATTGCAGAGTATGTCTGGCCCTTTCTTATGTGATTTCCTGTCCAATAAAACTACACTTCACTGTAGTCCATTTATCATTCCATCACCACTGTGCTGTTTGCTAAATATAATCCACAGTCTGCTAAAGCATAGTTTCCCGTGCCAACCACAATACGACAATCCCAGACACAGTCACGCTTGCCTGATTATAGCATTTCCAATGACCTTCAAGTTGTACAAAAACAGACTACATTAGTCTTCTCACTCCGTCTTCATTTGTTCAGTTTATCTGCATGCTCGGTCCTTTAAGAGTTACTTGTTTAATAATGAATAATACAAATTGAGTGTAAGCTAAGCCAGAAAATCCACACTCACCCTACACAAAAGAAAGTAGCACTTAAGAACATACACACACGTACGGTTCATGTCCTGCCATGTCATGGTTTTATTCTTCTCGAACTTTGAGCCACAAGACCACAGAGGCGGTTTGACATCCAAACCCAGCTGAAAAAGCATTTGTGTCAAGTTGCAGCACTCATATATTAAGAAAGAGTTGTGCATTCAGTATAAGTGGCATATGTCTTTCAGCTGCACTCTAACTAGTCTCAGCTTCACGCAATCTACCTGTGGGGTTTTTGTACCCTTTTCTAGACACACATTTCTGGATCTTGAAGGTTGACGTACTGATTACTTCATGAGCATGTGTGGCATTATGCTATCAAAGAGCAACAGGTTTCTGTACCATGAGCATAACTTAATTGAATTGTCTTTTCTTCAGTTGGCATACTTTCACAACATAAATATAGGTATAAACATGTGGTGAGAGCACGTGTGGAGTTTACATTTTCTCTGCATGCTTTGAGGAGATCCTGCTAGGTACTCCGATTTTTTCCCCAGCCCAAAGACGTTGCAGGCTGATTGGAATCTGTTGTTGTGTGGAGGTGTAGGTGTGTTGTCTGCACCCATGTTACCCCCTGCTTTTTGCCCCAAGTCACCTGGGATATATTCCAGGCTCCCTGTAACCTCGTTTGGGATCAGCAGTACAAAAAAGGGATGGATAGATAGATAAATAAACAGGTGGTCTAATTATCGACAATATGACAGTGTATCTATCTGTACTAACATCCTCTAATCTCTAATATAAATCAAATGCAAAAATATTGCCTAAACACAGCACATAAGTAGCTAAATATCTAGAAACGCTTAAATCAAAAGGTGACAGCTTATCAGTATCAACAAACCTAATGTTTTAATCTGCATGTCTATCTCAGATACACACCAATTTCACACGTTTTACATATTTGTTGTTATAACCTGCTAGCGAAATGAAGGTAAGTGTCAGAGACAGAATGCTTATTTACTGGGATAATTTACTTAACTAATGCACCACCAGTGATGTCATTGCTATTTTGATATTCTGTTTAGTATTTAGTACACAGTTTCCCCGTGTTTAGTTGAAGTCAGTTAGTTGAAGTCACTCTGTTAGCCTATTACTAAATACAACTTAGATTCTCATTTGTGTGAAGCTGTTTTGTAAGGTCACAACCTGAGCTTCATAGCCACTCCCCAAGCTTAGCTTAACTCCCCTTAGCTTTTCATATAACAGTACTAAAGAATTTATGAACTAGTAATAGACTAATAAAGCTATTTGTGTCTGAGTTCAGCAAAAATGAAAACATGCTGTTAAATTGTTAGATTCTGGTTGGTGTTGATTAATTTTTTGAACTAGTGCAATCACAAATCTGATATTAATGCGCGGAACAGCTGATTCATTCACAGAGATGCATATGACAAATGCTGCACATAACCTGGATTAAACCATACAATAGAAAAAGTGAAAAAGTGAGGCTAGTGAGCTATTGAATGTTTACAGCTGCTATAACCTAAGTGATACTGAGTGATAGCTTGGTTTGTAGATGTTACACAACATTAAATGTAATTATAAAGAATTGAAAGCATGCAGATCTTTAATAAATGCAATTGTAATTGCTGGTTTAAGTGGAATAAAACACTTCATGTAATAGTATCCCCGCTGTTTTTTTTTTTCTTCCTCTTATATGTTACAGAGTCTGGATTTTGTTGCTGACTAAAGTTTCCATACGTAAACTCTGCTTAACCTACTCATATTCTTCCCTGTTGGAAATCTCAGCATGAAAGATAACCTTATCCCTTGAATTTGGTTCATCATTGTGGGAAATGTGAATCATGAATGTCCTTTAATTTCATTTTCTTTGATTCATGTGCTCACTTTCAACATGCCAGAGATTATTACCTGGCCCTCGAAAGACATCCACTGCTCTTATCATGTTCCTCTTGCAGCTTTCATAACCCTGCATCCTGGGGTGGATTAATTCGAACCATGCTTGGTGTGATGGTATAAGGAGGGTCTGTATGTAGGATTTCATAAGGCCCTATTTCACTCAGATAGATAATGCCATGTGTGTGTGTGTGTGTGTGTGTGGATCTGATGTGTTTGCTGCTTGCTGTTTGCCAAATCCGATGTGAGAGATTCCAGGTACACATTGGAGAGGAATCAAAAAGAATAACACCATCTCAGCTGTGATCTGGCCTGGACAGACAGCCGCTGATTCACAAACATGTTTCGAGTTAAGGCTTAGACATAATATGTCAGGATAAAAACGGTGAGAAATGGCCTAGCGGGAGCTGCACGAAGAGAAATGAAAGAAATTTGATATATCAATGTCTGGTACGCTCTAGAGAGCTGATTCTTCAGGACAACTCAAATGTTGGACAAGGGAAGGAATTCATCCTGCTTTAGAGGAAGACGGTTTTAAAACAACGAGTAGAAATGAAGCCGTAACTGGATTTGAAAAAGGTTAAGAATTATGGACAGGGGCATTTCAGCAGGAAGTGGAGAAAAGTTACTTTTCTTTGGGTGCTACATAGAGGAATTAAGAAAATTGCACCCATGTGTATAAAGGTTTACAGGTCTTTTCAGCAGCTTTGTTTTTCTTGTTATGAGCGTACTTATGCTAACTTGTGTTCGAATTAGTATTGTATTGTACTGGAAATCACTCCTGGATTAAAACATCTTCTCAAAGGCTTTTATCTTCCTAAAAGGGTTTAACATAAAATCTTTAAGCTTATATACACTATATATATATATATTGTGGCTGATGTGACACACACACTGTAACCATAACAATACTCTTACCAGTGATAGCTAGTATAGTGTTAGCTAACTAACTAGCATAGCTTGCTCTCTAGTTTAGATTTATAACTATTTGTAGTACCGATGAAATCCATGTACCGTAAGGGATAAGGAGGGTAATTTATTATCACTGTGGCTTTTGAGGCAGAAAAGTAAAAGAGCTTGAGCTGCTTGTGTTACTGTTAAAGATGTCACATCACATACACAGACTGATATTTTTAGCTAAAGTGCAACATTGGATTACTTGCAACTTCAACATGTCGCAAATCTTCTTGTATTTCGCTCACAAAGAAGACTCGATTATCATCATCACTCTGTCCAATGCCTTTTTTTTTTTTTGCTTTCCCCTAAATTTGCAAAACGTTTGGTCTGGAGGGAAAAAATGTGCTTGACATCTGTTGGTGCTTTTCTAAAAAATGTGACTTTTTTAACTTTTGAACACTCTGCTATGCTAAGAAAAGGAGGCAGGTGTGAACACACAGCATCAAAGAGTGGTGGTCTCAGTCTGATTACAAACAAACCCTTGATCAGATTGAGCAAAGTAACACCATGCTTTAACCCAGATTTAACCCAACCTCAGGAACTGAACCAAACATGCTGTGTATTTTGGGCTGCAAGCGGAATTTTTTTTTTTTTTTAATGGGAGCTCTTAAACTGACATATGAGGCACAAATTGAGCCAACTGGACAGAGCTGAAGTGCTGCAGAAATATGATGTGTTCTTGATATCTAGACCAAAATGCAATAAAAAAAGAAAGAAAGAAATCCTGGATGTAGTTCACAAACTTACTAACGTTTTGAGATATTAATATATTTATATTCTGGAGACTATCCCAGAGGACTCAAGGCAGGGGACAAGGCACCAACATATCACAGGGAACAATCTCACACACACACACATGCACTATGGACAACCTATGTCTCTGGACTGGGGGGAGGAAACCAGAGTACACAGGGGAAGCTCCCAAAACATGGAAAAACATCCGAACTCCATGGGCAGGACAGAGACAGGAATCAAACCCCCAACCCCGGACATATTGAGGCAAACAGGCCTGGTTTTGTCTGTTGACTTTCCCAGATTTCTGTGTGCACTCGCCAAAGATTTGTTTACAGGAATGTTTACAGCCCCTCTCATTGTCTTTGCGCTTTTTAAATTGTTTTGATGTATTTAGTGTGAAACCAAATAAACAGGATAGCAAACAAATCAAATGAATCAATTACATCTCCAACCAGTGCTCTAAAAAAATGTAAAAAATGATTAGGTTTTCCCACTCCCTTAAAAATTCTATGTAGAATGCTACAATGACACAAATCCCTTTAGCAAGCACGTCATTCTCCACTAAAAAAGGAGAATACCTCCTTTTGTACCATGGTATAAAAACACCAAAAATATATCAAGCTGTAAAAATGAATAATAGCAAATTAAAAATTAAGCTATGCCCAGCATCTGAATGTCTATAAAAGACTTGAAGAAATACAAATAAGTCATTTAAACTAAACTGTCCCTAATGAAAGTTAAGAGCATATTCAACAGATTCAGAAGTTTGAGTATTATATGACAAAAGTTTCACTTACTATTGCATGTAAAGCTATTTTAAAAATAATGAAAAAATTGGTTCACAAAGAATAATAAGAGTGTCTGTGAGGTTCTGTGGAATATGTATGTCCCAGTGGTTCTACAGAATAAGTGTCTTCTCTGTGGTTCTACAGAATAAATGTGTGGTTTAGTGGTACAGAATAATTGTATCTGTGTGATTCTGGGTTTAGTCCAAATATCTTACACAGTTACCCACTAGACTGCACCCAGGAGAGCTTCATCAGGCATGCCTGGGGATCTTCCAATAGCAGCTGGAATAAATGGCCAGGGAAAGAGACATCTGAACTGAATTGTGGATATGAGCAAAATCATTGTAACGAATAGTGTCCGGTTCCCTTGAAGGTCCATTAATGGGTCATCCAGGCCCAGTTTAAATTCTGCTGTCATCCTTTCCCTTAATATAACAATTTAAAAAACTCCACCACAGAGAATATAGACTACTGAATGAAGAAGGCCAGCACCTGCCCAAGACCTCCCAGTCTGGACCGCTCTTCTGTTCCATCTTCTGTATTTCTCTCTGCACCTAATTCATCAGCCAGCATCTCAAAGGGAAGGGGATCTCAGCGATCTGTGTCCTGGCCCATCTGTGGTTTGAGCTTTGCTTCCAAGCCCATGGCCCGTGAAGAAGTCAGTGGAGCTCTGAATAAAAGCCCTTGAGAATGAAGGCCTAGATGAGCTGCCAGGTTCTTTTCACTCATGGTGGGAAGTGAGAGTTCTTGATTTTGGCCTGTGCTGTTTCACCAATCAAAGCCTCTTTATGTTGCCAGTGGCATGACTAAAACCTTGGATTTTCTATATGACTTTTATGATCCTAAAATTTAAGGAAAGGATTGGAGATCTCACACTTTCCCACTGATATCTGCAGATATTTTATGGTCACTGAAAAAACTTTGTTGAGCCAAACTGAAAATATCAAACTTCCACAAAACACGTGCTTTCCTGTTTCTAAGAGTTTATACTGGCAAACACTTCTAGCTTATTTTCTTTTGCCCTTGTCACCATTTCAGAAAGGAAAACCCTTTATCAGGAGGTTTGACATAGAAGCTTTTACGATTCCCTCAAAAAGAGTATATTTTAAGAGTGAAATTTCTTGGAATTGTTTTCTGAAAGGGAAATAAAAAGCGAAATATACGGTATTAGGATTCTAGATTTAACAACTTCCCATAAATATGTAGGATAGCTCTCTCTTTAAAGATTTCTATGGAAAAGTTTACAATTAAATGAATCATCAGCAACCAAAATCTGTAGCAGTGACTGGGACAGCAGCTGGTAAAAGAAGAGATTCTTCAACGGTGCTGAACGTGGATGGGTCACACTGTCCAGAAACCTCCATCTAACCATCAGCTGGAACGTACAGGGTAAAAGCAAAAGAGGCAGACCAAGGAAGGCCTTGCATTGCTACATGGAGGGTGATATTAAGAAACTGGTACTCACCTTAGGACAACTGAAATGACTGGCCCTGGATTGAAATTATGCTGATGCTCATATGCGTAAATTGCACAAAACTAAACAACACAACTGCACTTGACTATGCTGTATAATGTACACTGATAGAAGGAAATTATTTCTAATCATACTCTGGTATCACTCAGATGAGGATGACTTCCCTTTTTAGGCTATTTCCTCTCAAGGTTTCTTCCTTATATCATCTCACAGAGTTTTTTCTTTGCCACCAGTGTGCCTGGCTTGTTCATTAGGCATAAATATAAATATTAATTTTACACTATAGAATTTTTATTCAGAATTTTTATAATTCCTATAAAGCTGCTTTGCAACAATGTCCATTGCTAAAAGAACTATACAAATAAAATTGAATTGAAATGCCTGCAGAAATCTCATTAGTGGCCTATGCCCTGGAAGGGGCCACAGGCGATGATGATGATGATGATGATGATGATGATAATGGCAGCGTTGATGAATTATTCTATACCTTTCAACCTTTTCTTGAAGTTTCTAAATATCCCAGCAATATAGATTTTGCACATTTTATATGCAATATATAATTTTAACTGTCAGGAATAAACATTTCCCCTTAATTTGAAAATAATTATTGTTTGTTTGTATTGTTATCTTTTTTATTTTTTACGATTAATATATAATATATTACACAGCTCAACGTGTAGGTTTCTTCTGAATAATCCAAATCTTTTTCCCTTGTCTGTGTAGTCATGGTAGTCTATATCCAGTGTAAAGAAACTCTGACTGGCCTGAAACTTGAGTGCCCTAAAAATCTGCGTCTAGAGCCAAACATTCTGGACTCAGCTGGTCTGTGAATTGCAGTGTTAATTACAGGGTGGTGTAATCGAAACAGAGGCTCAACAGAGGTAGTAAAAGAATTGAAATTCTTTACTCAAGTAAAAGTGCAATTACTCTTCTAAATAAATCATGTGGTAAAAGAAATACAGTAAATTCTTCTCTCAAATTATAGTAGAAACTCCTAGGTTTACTTTACTTTTAAAGTATAAACACTATGAAAAAGACATCTGCCTCGATTGGATTGTATTGATTTAAAAGACAGAAACTGAAATGAATTAAGAGAACATTCATAAATAATGTATGAATTAAAACTGATTCTAAATCAGTTGTTATTGATTAGAAATTGATTTATACAAAAAAAATAGCTGGTGCATTAAAAAATTATTCTTAAAAAATAAGTGTTAATAGGCAAGCAAGGTGATTAGCCCATAACTTTAATACTTGAATGCTAATGAATGCTAGGCTTATCCCAGATTCCGAACGAGTTGGTTACAAACTGTAGCATGTTCAGTGGTATCATCAAATCTGGAAATATTTCCTTAAGAATCGAAATTGTATCACATTGTTTGAAAGCCCGATGTTCATACCTTAGCATTAGATTACGTTCTCACTGTCACATCTGTTAAAGTTTAAATTTGTTAAGAATTTGGATCAGAAGCTAACTGATGCTAAACAAAAAATGTAGCATTATTGAAAAATGTAGTATTTTTGCAAATATCATGAGGACAAAGTAGATATTCTTTTGAAATATATAAGTGAAAGTTAAACTAAAGAAAAGTACAAATAATGTTTTTTTTTTTAAAAAAAAATAAAGAATTATGTAAGTTAATTAGACTTCTTTATCTCTGAGGTTTCTGTTAGATTAGATGTTTTACTAACACTGGTAGCACATTAGTTTTCATCCAAACCAATCAAACTGTGCAAAACTTCATAACACAAAACAGTTTTATTCATAGCCATTTTTAGCTTTTTTAAGCATTTGTCAGACTTTCTTGTAAGCTTAAAGTGTGATACGTTTCACTTACCTATTTTAAGGCTTTAGTGTGTGTGTGTGTCTGTGTGTGTTTGTGTGTTATTGATAATCATGTGTGGTTGGTACAGCTCATCTTTGATCGGTGAGTCAATCTCAGCCCCTATAACTGTTTTTCACCGTGCCAGAAATAATTAGCTGTTTCTCTTTTTCATTACCTGTGCTTTAATGAGCCTTCTTCTAAACACGACTGCCGAGCACAGAAACGTTGGGAAAAGTTCAGCCACCATCTGTTCTCAAAGCAAACACCATTCAACCGCATGACCTCAGTGCAGAGTATTTATTTACTGGATACTATATGGTTTATATAGTGGTGCTGGTGTTATTTTTGGGCCAGTCCGTGCCTGTGTGTACTTCACATTCTTCTGTCATTATGCTTTTGTAAGCCCGCTGAACGTGTTCGCAACGTGAGCATTCAGACACTCGCTCCTTCATGTCCAGTCAGTTGTAGTGGGCTGAGCTGAGCCCAGGGTTCCTACGGTGGGTGTGAGGGTTACAGCAGCTGTGACTTCATCTTTCAGCTCACTAAAACCCCATGAATAATGGATGCTATATTTGCTTTTCAATTTTCACCA
This sequence comes from Hemibagrus wyckioides, assembly GCF_019097595.1. Taxonomy (NCBI): domain Eukaryota; kingdom Metazoa; phylum Chordata; class Actinopteri; order Siluriformes; family Bagridae; genus Hemibagrus; species Hemibagrus wyckioides. Next base: position 12,901,475 of record NC_080727.1, read on the forward strand.
CTGTCAATAGCTGACTTGGGCTGACCTTGAGCAACATGGCTGCATATTAACTAACTCCAAGATTAAGAGCTCCTCCATGTAAGCACAAGTGCTTTTTTTACTGGATTACTGAAGGATAATTAAGGTAGCAGAAGAGTTATGTGGTTCAAGATGGATTTAGAAATGCTACAGTTTTTATTGTGGTTCTAAAGGCTCTATTTCCTGAAATTGAACAACGCTTTAGAGAAGGAATTGTCAATTGGCCGATTGTGGTCAAGATACAGACCAACAGATGCAGTATATTAGCTGTCCAAACCAAGACCTTAAAAAATACCACAGTAGGGCCAATAAATGAAAAAAAAAAAAACCTGGAAAAAACCTGACTTTAGTTCAGTGACTTGAATCTTCTAAACATGAACCGTTACATCTTCTGTAACAGATAATCAATTATGGTTTATCTAATCTAATCTAATCTAATCTAATCTAATCTAATCTAATCTAATCACATATATTTATGTAAATTATTTAATTGAAGGCATTGAACCAAAGATTAGCTGCAGTGACAACTCAGCTCAACTTTCACAGATTTTTCTTTTCACCGTCTTTGGTCTCATAGCAAATTGACCAAGTTTTAAAAGGTTGAACATTTAAATACAATTGTACAGATGTATGTGCTTATCTGTGCTTTACATCAAAAAATGTCTCAGTCTCAGTAGTTTGGAGTCAGATGAGAGGGTTTGAGTTTCTTGTAAGAATGCCCCCCACTCAGCTCCCACTAAAACGCAGGACGCATGACACCTTCATGGTTTTCTTCAGAATTTTGGGGGATCTGGGAGAAGCGGAAATCTGTGGCCAGGGTTATTTTATTTTATTTATTTATTTTTGAAGAGGTGCTTACTAATGAGAAAAAAAGATTTAACATTCAAAAGGTACACCTCTGGAAGTTTCTCAGATCTGATCAGTTCGAAGGTTTTTTCTAGGTATATTAAAAAACCCTTGCTTACGAAGGTCTGAATAACTGACTGAATGAACTACATGTACATCAACATGCTTTTATATTATTCTGATTTCTTTTCATTCTTATTTTTAATGTAGTTTCTTAAATTTAGTTTATTTAAATGCACAGGCTTAGAGAGAGTTGGTCAGGTTTATATAGTGTATATAACTGTGTATGTGACAAATAAAAATCTTTTTTTTTATCATACTTAAACAAAGACTTGAATAAATGAATACTTCACTTTTCCATATTAACATTTTGATGAAATCCCTTCCCTAATCAGACCAGAGAGGGTAAATAATTTTTTTTTAAGTCTATGAAATATCTTCCTTTTCGTGATGAGCTGATTTTAGCTACATAATTTACATAAATGCATAAAGACAGGCTGCAATAGAGAATCTGTTACAGAAGCTACACTGTTTTGTGGTTAAAAAATAAAGGCACAAAAAACTGAAACTGTAGACATTGATCAGTTCTCTTGAGTGCATTGTTCAGTCGGCTAAAGTCCACCGTCCGACAACCTATGCCCTGCAGATTTATCTGCAACAGCTTTTATTTAGATTCTAGCTTCTCTGTATCATGACCTTCATATCTTACCAGTGACAAGCTGCTCTTCACACTAACTGGCCACGTTATTACACACTCCTATCTTGTCAGTCCATCTTGACGGTGCGGAGTGAGAGCCTAAAGCTCATCTTTTTCCATGAACAGTGTGTGTTAATTTGTCTCACCTCGTCAGGGTCAGTTTTCCACTACCTAAGAGATATTTGCTGGACATTTCTGCCTGTTTGTCTGGTTTTCAGTCCAGCACCGGTTCTGCTGTACCTGGCATATTCTAATACTCCATAAAATCTGCTCACTGGTGGTCTCTTCCTGTTGATGGATGGGGTAGAGTGAGGACACATTGTTCAGAGTGACAGATGGGATACAGTCAGCACAACAACATCTACAAATTGATCTAGACATAATCTAATCTAAGAATTTCCATATTGTTTATTTTCTTAGCCACAGCACAGCCTCTAGTATTTCTCGATACTGATTCAATACTGACAATGACTGAGGCAGTTGCCATGTTTCTGTTGACATGTTTTGGCATGACAGGCATGACAGCAATGTGGGGTAAGACAAGTCCATGCATTAATAATACATCATATCAAGGATAAGACATATAAGTGTAATACTGATACTCATTACTGAATCATCATCTCCTGTTATGTTGTCTCCAAAAATTACCTGAACTTTGAGTGCTAATACTCTTTAAAGCTGGACTTACTCTGACTTTCTAGTCTATCAAGTAAACCTACACTCCTAGAACATTTAAGGAAGGCTTAAAGGAAACCCAACTAGAACCCTTTTTTTTAACATGAAGACCCTTTATTACCCTGTTTTTCCTTAGAATGTGATTTAAACCTCAAAAGCCACTCTGAATGCATTATACTTGAGCAAATGAATACATCCAGAGAGCATGTATTAAATTAGCGAAAGTCTGTTTTCACCAAATGAAGACAAAATTCTATTCAGTTTAATAACAATAAGGTTTAGCAAGATTATCTTTCTAAAAGTTCCTTAAAATGGCTCGGTATTAAAGTGGCAAATCTCCTCAAATGCCTACAACATTGAAATAAGATCCTAGCCTATGAATAAATCATGCACCTCATTTACATATTGTTTTCTAGTCGTATTTTGCATGTGATGTGAGTTATTCATTTCCTTTTTTTGTAAATTAACCCGCAAACATGTCCACTATTCTCATGCAAGATTAAGCCTCTTGCACACATTATTTAATCTTAGTACCTCAGGGCTTATGAGTATTAAGTACAGAAAAAAAAATATTTCAAACATTAAATAGAAGTCAAAGTGTATAATGTAGAGACAGAGGTGGTAGTGTGTATTTGGTGCCAGTCTTAATAAACATGCTATATGCTCTTAGTAAGTGTGTTATAGAAGAAACTACACAATTTCTGCACAAAAGTAGTAAAATGTCTAGAATGTCTGCACTCACATTTCTGTGTATATGTATTTTGCATATTTCTGTTTTTTTTTTTTTATTTCATGGATCTGCAATTGCAAATATCTGTACCTTTATTTAAATTAATTATGTTTTCCAATATAATAGAATGTGGATATGCCTGCCAATGCATTGCCTGTCGCTACCAGTAGGAGGCAGTGTTGCGATTGAATGCACCTGGAACAGCTACTAATTTCATTTACTTTTACTCAGAGCTCATTGGTGAATGTTAGCAATGTTTTCAAGCTAAATTAGTTTATACAGCATATGAGTATAAAATGCATGTTGAATTTAAATTGTGAAGAAATTGTGTATAAACTACATGTTTCTAATCCGAGTTGTTTTAGTTAAGCTTCTAAATTTCATGAAAAATAAATGTATATGTTTTTGTAGGCTTTATACAGATATATTCACTGCCCATCTGGCTGTATTTCTATGTAATAGCTGGGGAAAATAATGGTAATGTTATCCAATTAGCAAACTATCTACTTTGCATTGTTCATTTCTGGTGATTATATGTGATAGACATATATTCACACACTAATTCAGGGGAAAATGTACAATAAATAGGTAAGGTCTGCTATGATTTTGTAAAGTGGGAGGAAAGCAGAGAACCAGGAGGAAGCCCATTGAAATTTAGAAGTAGGGCTGCATTTAAACTTACATTTAAGGAACTTGGCAGACGTGATGATCCAGAGTGATGTACAAAAGCGGTTTGAAGTCGTTATCAGTGAATACACAGATACTGGTTCATTAGGTCACAGACTAAGAACATCATCAGTCTAAAACTCTGTTGGGAGAAAATACAGCTAGAATAACAATAAAAAAGTGACATTTAGTTAATTCCACCACCTTGGTGCCAGAACAGAGAAGAGTCTTGATGCATACCTTCCTTGTACCCTGAGATACCAAGGAACTGGGACCAGTCGAACAGGGCTAGAAGATCTGAGAAAGCAGAATGTACTGCAGGGAGTGTTAAGAGCTTTGGGGTAAAAGGGTGCTGGTCCATTTTTGGCTTTGTAGACAAGTATCAGTGTTTTAAATCTGATGTGTGTAGTTGCCGAAAGCAAGTGCAGGTGGAGGACAGCAGTGGGGTGGGGTGGGAAAACTTCAGGAGGTTGAAAACAAGTCGTGTAGCTGCATTCTGGATCATTTGCAGAGGTCAAAGTGCACTCAGAGGTTGACCTGCCAGGAGTTAGTTGCAGTAATCCAATCTCGAAATGACAAGAGACTGAACAAGCATCTGAGTGGATTGTGTGGATAAAAATGTCTGAATCCTTTTGATACTGTGAAGGAAAAACCAACAGAAGCATGTCAAATTATCAACAAACGAGGAAATGGACAGTTGTCCATGCTTACCTCAAGGTTACATAGGGGAGATAAGCGAGTTGTCCACCACTAGTTAAATCACTAGTAGTTAAAAAGTGTACATTTTTTCTTTGTGTTCTTGCCTTTGTGCTTAAAACAGCCAAGAATAGTTTATATGGTGGCATTTTTTCTCACTCATGCAAAAGTTATTTATCCAAACATGGGTGCTGATAATTTAAATATGTAAATAAGATCATTAGCCCAGGGTTCATGAATGTAGAGTGTGAAACATCAGATTATGAATAGTCAGGATTAATTGTTAACCCTGGGTAAAGTGAAATGTATAAGATAAAGATAACCCAGGACTCTGCTTACCTGGAGTTTACAGTCACACTGTAAACAAGTGTGAAAATACAAGTGTGAAAAGCCATACTATGAAGTATATTCCTTAATGTAATCACAATACTTCATATAGTGCCCAATTTATACATACTGTATTTTCTCTCCAGTCAGCAATAATATCTTCAATATTTCATGCATCATTCAGTTTACTAGTCTACTACAGGTCTAATTTTATGTAAGTAAATCTTACTTGGGCAGCAGAAGTCCATTCTGATGTGAAATTATAGATTTCTGCTGTGGCTCTTCGTATTTATTCCGCATCATATGTAGACCAAGCATAATTCTGTAAAGATCATACATGATACTTGAGCAGGTCTTATTTCCCAATGTTTTTGGCCCAGATTTGGTGCAGTTCTAGTTTACAGAGCACTAGTAGGCAGCAATTTCTCTGGATTGCACTTACTTTAGGTTCTGCTTGGGCTGGCGCTCAAACCTGACACGTATCTGATTTCCCATAAACTCTAAATAGCAAACAGTTCCATATAACTAGAACCAAATTTTTTGACTGGCAGTCATTTCAGTAATTGGAAAAATGCTGATCATATTCTTGCACAACTCATAAATCTGGAAGAAAAGGTTGTTTAATGTGAGCACATAACCCTGCTGGCCAGACCTGAGGAGTTTCTCAATATGACAGATATGAGAACTCTTGCTTGAGTTTAAATTCGGTTTCAATACTGAAGAAGTGAAGTACTGTGAATACCTAAAAGACACCTAAAAGTATTGTCAATTCGAACATTCGCGATGACTCAAATTTGTAAATAAACTGATAGACAACAGACAGGAACAGATGATTCAGTCAGTGAATATTTGAGGAATAGACCACTTGGTGTTGTGTTGTTATAGGAAAATAATAAACAACAATGTGAGAAAGTAGATGGTTGGTAAATTTTGTATAACACGTTCAAATGTGCTTTATTCCAGTTTTGTTTTGAACTGCATGGAGAAATATAGAAACCATAGGTTTAGAACAGGTACATTAATATAAGCCTCTGATTTGCCTTAAATACATATGTTACATTATGTACATGATCCAAAAAAGACATTTTTAGGAATGTTGGCTGTGAATAATTTATATTTTAGCATGTTATAAATCTCTTAATGTTCACCATAATAACAAGACTAATTAACATCGTTTCTCCTCTGTGTTTGTTCTTTTTGCAAAATACATTTGTGGTGTGGGAAAGTCCTGTGTTTATATGTGTAGGCTATTTTACAGTGTGTTTCCATATGTCTTGTGCATTAAAGTTTAAGGGGCGGTGGTGGGAAATATTATCAGCTGGAAAGATATTTACACAATTACACAAATCTCCTCATTTCCTCAACCTTAAAAATGGTGACAGAGTAGGATGGCTGGACAGAGGAGAATGTTCCTTAGCTACAAAAGAAGTAACGGGATGTCCTGAACATTTGATGGGAACTTATTAAAAAAGCAGTTTTTGTCTAACTTCATGTGATTAATAGTTTAATTAGTTTAAATAGTTTAATTAATAGATTAATTAGTCTTCAAAACTACATGAAATGCAGCAAAATTGGCACACCTGTGTGTATTTGTGAGGATAGGAAATAAAATTGCTCAATGAAAAGAAGAAACAAACGCAATAAATGAGGAAAATAAATGTAACTCAGTTGAGAATGACATGGATTTATGGCATACCCGTGCAACGGTGCGTATTGAGCTCTGGCAGTGTATTTCAGGCTCTGAGCCTACAGTAGGTACTGTTACAGTCATTACTGACTGACATATAACAGAATTCAGACCTTTCCAAACATATAGAGACGTTTTAGTGGTGATGAACAGGCCTTGCCGCATGTGGTCCTGCCATTTAAAGCTCAGCTCAGGCCTCATTGAGAACCGTGTGCCTCTCTGCGCTGACCTGTGGAATGTGCTTTCTGCTTTCTCTCTTTTATTGCTTTGGCAGAGATGCATGCTGTAGGTTTCTCCGGCTTGAAGAGCTGCCACTCATCCTGTCAGCTCACCCAACAGCCCGTGTCTCTTTTGGCTTGAGCATTTTAACGTATTTACCGCCCACTCAACTGCCCTCGTTGCTCGTTTATTTATCATGCTCATGCACTAAGCCAAACAGACAGGTTTCACCTCTTTTATATAGAGAGATGCAGTGTCAAGAGAAATATTGAAGCCCAAAATATTATGCTCTCAGCCTGAAATACTTCATCTGTTAATTACAAAAATTTGATGTGAAAACACAAAGAACATACGGTTCTGGAAAAAGGTTGATTCCCTTTTTTAATCAGAATTGGGATAGAGAGGCTATGTGATCTTTCCGGATTATTTTGATCGAATGATTGTCTTATTATGTGTTTACAGTACAGCTGCTGAATTCTGGATTCTGGATATGGAAGGAGTCTCCAGTGTCTGGTTCCAAATGAAGTTGCTTTCTCAGTCTGTAACATGACAAGCTGTGTTTTCTTCAGGAAAGAGAAAAACAACTGATTATAGCTGCTGAACTGAAAGTGATAAAAGGTTAGGAAGTAACTTAGTAGACGTTCCAATGTAACTATAAATGGATAAAAAAAATGTGTTCTTTAATAAATACAACATTTATCAAATTGCTGAGATTTAAGAGGAATAAGACCCTTTTCCTTTGGTGAAACAGAGAGCAATGGCACAACCAGTGAAAGAATTACTAAAATTATAACTACAGTCACATGCATAAATATTCACCCCCTTTTTTCCACAATTTGTTATAACCTAGAACCGGAATGGTCTGTAATTATATTTACACAAAATTGGCAATGATTTTCAACTGGGAAGGAAAAAGTCATTATAGTTTACGAAAATTATACAAAATAAAACTTTTAAAAGTTGTGATTGCGTTAGTATTCACCCCCTAACAGTGTGAAACCTCTAAATTAGTTCTGACGCAACCAGTTGCCATCAGAACTCCAGTTGTCAGGACCCCCTGCGCTGCTCAGTTTGAAGTTCTCCTAACTCTTAACATACATGACCCACCTCATTACAGCTTTAATAATTAGCTGATCAGCTGGATCAGATGTGGCAGCAGTAGAGAAAACCCCACGCTGTTCAGACAGGGGCTCCCAAGGACTGAAATTAAGAACCTCTTCTTGGGCATAATTTATACATATCTTTTTTTTTTTTCTTTTTTGGTTATTTTTATATAATGTTCTACTTTGAGTGTTTTTCTTAAGTTTGGGGAAGTTGTGTTTGAAATACTTTATCCATTTATAGTTATGTTTAATGTTATGGAACCCAGACATAGCGGCATATCCTGGGAAAAGACAGGGTGTGGGGAGCTCTTTCCCATCATCCCATGATCCATGCTATTTATCACACATTTTTAATGATAATAGTGTACACAAATAGTACTCTCTGGTAGAGTAAACATATTTAACCCAACAGCGTTCAGGTTATTTGTGTTTGCCAGTTTGAGAATAATCGAATCCCTCTGCTGATTTGTCAGCCTCTGCGACTCTGGCCATAATGCCGGATCATCAGTTTCACACTCAACATCACATTTGTCCTTCTCACTGTCCTCTGGGGATTCATGTTTTTTTATCATCTTCACCTCTATCACCTTATTCACAGGTCCTGCTTCTACTTCCTCAGGTACAGAGCCCTCTACATGCATGATGAAATCAGGATTATTGTTATTACTCTGAGTCATAAATGGCATGTCAGGTTCATGCACATAATGGTAGAAAGTTGTAGCATTATTAATAAGAGCAGCATAATCTTCTGATGCATGTGTGTTTAATGCTGCTTTCATGTGCTATCAGAATTATTGTACATAGAATTATTGTTTTCCACTAGGAGGTTGCACTTGAATGACCTCTCAAGCTGTAATTACGATGGGGAAACAAGGTCCTAAACAACATGAAAAGGCAATGAATATGTGTCCTTGCATGTGCGTGTATGTGCTTGTGTTTGAATTGAATTCTTGCATTGGTACATAATGTTGAACCTCATACAGCTGTATAAATAGCAGAAATATTCCCCTGTGCACATGAAGGCCTGTGTGTCAGTGCTGCAGTGACGGGCCATCAGCACACCATTCATCAGAGGATAAAAAATGCAACATGTTCAGATTTGTTTTGCATTCATTCATCAACGGTGGCATTTTTACTGCCTACAGCAACACATTAACATCCAAAACACCAGCAATCTACAGGCAATACTCTTTAATGATCAAAGAAAATCTAATGTCGTCAATCTTTAGTGTGTGAAGTTTGATTTCTTCAGTTTTTCAAACTAATATAAAAAGCCACCAGTTTAGCATCATGCAAACTGCAGGTTTAAATCATCAGACATCATGTCAGGTGAGATGGGTGGTGATATAATATAATATTTAACACTGTATGACACAGTTATGTATAAATATGGAACAAAACACAGTCATAGATAGATCTCTTTTCCACAGCACATAATTTAGAGTCACTATTCCATTATCCAAAAAAGGTTAATGGTGTGGCCTAAAATGGCTGTGGGATGTAGTAGCTCAGTGGTTGTTCTACTGATCAGAAGGTTGTGAGTTTGAATTCCAGGTCTTCCAAGCTGCTACTGCTGGGCCCTTAACCCTCGTCTGCTCAGTTGTAAAAAATGAGACAAAATTGTATGTTACTCTGGGTGTCTGCATGGTGGCTTAGTGGTTAGCCTGTTTGCCTCACACCTCCAGTGTCCTGGGTTTGAGTCTCGCTCCTGCTCACTGTGTGTGTGGAGTTCTCCCCATGCTTGGTGGGTTTCCTCCCACAGTCCAAAGATATGCTTCTAGGCTAATTGGAGTCTCTAAATTGCCTGTAGTGTGTGTTTGCCCTGCAATGGGTTGGCCCTCCATCCAGGGTGTATCCTGCCTTGATGCCCGATGATGCCAGGCTCCCCGTGACCCGAGGATAGATCGGATAAGTGGTACAGACAATGAAATGAAAAAAATGATAGTATACAGAGAAGTGACAAATTTAAGGAAACAACATTGGCTCTGCTATGCAGTTTCCCTCTGGGAAGAATTTCCTTTTTTGCATTTTCTCTTGAAGTTTCACATCAAATCAACACTGAGTTGTCCTGACTGATCTCTATTATTCAATGGTGAAACATTTCTCTCCTGATGGGTGTGGTCTCTTCCAGGATGACTGAAAGAAAGCTGTCAGATTTATGATTTTTTGCACACATTTACTAAGACATTGATTCAATGATTTATTATTATCCTGCATTATCCAACTAGGTCTGAATGATAACATTTGTGTCTAAAGGGAGACATTTGTGCTTTTGTGCATTTGTTGACTGATTGTGAGTTTCTAGATCACAACATTTCTTAGTTAACTCTCCTTTTTTAAGTTCTAAATAACTCCCTTATTTAATGAGAATTTGATCTTTTCTGTCAGACTATTTGGACTTCAAACATGTTTTGGGTGAGTCAGATCAACACTCAACGGATCAGTTTCACACATCGGCGGCGAGTTCACAGCCATCATGTCCTAAACAACTCTAATGAAGCTATGTGCCACTGTGGGCCGTTTCTCTCCCTCATTAGTCAGAATAACCGCTGTCGTGTCAGATGTGCTGGTGGAAAATAGGGAACTCATCAAGCTGAGTATATCAAAGTTTATTTACAGACACACAAGCGCACTGTCAGCTTGGCTTCATTTACACTGTGTCTGCTTTCATTCTCTAACACTGCCAATAACAATACTCTTCACGCACACTACACAGGGTTTGCCTCTTTTTCTCTAGCAAGCATTAGATTTTGCTAACTTGTACACATGGACATTATATCATCATCCAGATCATTTCTAGTGTACATTTAGCCCATGCCTCCTTGCTGTCTGGTGGTGGAATGGAATGACTCCAGACTATATGCTGAGGAAGAAAGAAAGTGTTTCAGTTTGCATAAATGCCCTACTTTGCTATAATGTGACTGAGAAATCAACCAAGAATTTCAGCATATTTAGAAATCAGACTGACATTAGCTAAAATGTTATCCATATACTGTTATGGTCTACCACTCAAAGAGGGAGAAAGCTATTAACTTTCTAGCCAACACTTTTAAATAGTGTAACTAGAGGATTATTATGGTTTGACGACCTGTCAGCAGCTCGGTGATATAGAGATGGCTGAGCCTGTAATGGCCAGACATTATATTATCATAATGTCAGATTATGCTACAGAAAAATCGAAGGTTTAAAAGAAGTCGCTTAAGGCTTCCAACTTTATTGCATGGGTATGTTCAAGGTAAGTTTTATGATTTCAACACAGAGGTTGTCATGGCTGAGAAAGCATGTCTGCTCAGACCTAAGGTCATTTGCAATCTGAACAAAGTTAGTTAGCTAAACATGTCTATTATAGGCATCTCCAATGCTAGCTAAGCTTTAGTTAGTTTAGCAAGTTTCTTGATGTAGCAATAAATATAAATATATATAAATTTGGCATGTTAGCTAGCTAGCAAGCTACAACTGTTAAATTCTTACCTAGCTTGATCTGATACTTAGCTGAAATGAGACACCCAACATTTTAGAAAACAAATTCTGCCTTATAAAAATTACTATAGTGTCCAGGTATTGTGTCCAGGAGGCGCAACTGACATGTGCCCAGGAGGCACAGCTAACATCAGAGAGACGTGTCTCACTCAGGGCTCTATAAGTAAGTAATAATGCTGTGATTGACTAGTTAGTTATTTCCAACATCCAACTGGGAAATACTGAAGAAAACGAAATTCATACATGACAGCTTCTCAGCTACAAGCTCTTACCAGGTTAATGCAATGGCATCAAATCAACACGGCTGGACACAGCATCAGAAGAAGAAAGTAGCACTTCCCACCTTCTTTAAATTAGTTAACGTCATGGATGGCTTGGATAATTCTCTGTTGGAACACTATGGGGCATTCCAGCAGGGGTTTGATTATAACCTGTGCCATGTGTCTTTCTTTATGTTTTGTGTTCGCATGTGTTTGCCCCGCCGAACCTTAGTTCATTCTTGTCCCTCGTGTGTCACTAATCACCTCCCCTTTTTATTCTGGTGAGTCCTTGTCGTTGGGTGCTGTTTGGTCACTCAGGGTTTGCCAGTTTTGGTTTGGTCTTTTCCAGTGTCTGTTCTTTAATTATTTTATAACAAACCCCTGTCTGATGTCTATCCTTGCATTAGGGTCTGATTTTTCCCACCTGGCACCCCACACCCTTGACAAGTTAATAAATATGCAGACATTCATGTTAAATCTACAACATTGATTATACAGTTTGTTGTCAGAGGGTACTGCTACTGTTACCAACACAGTTGTAGTGATTTTATATGTCACAAAGTCTTTAATTCTATTTACACCAATTCTATTTACTCCTCTGTAATTTGACACTGCAATATACTTTTATCCATTTATAGTTAAAAAAAAAAAGTCAGTTCCTGTTATCATTTACATTACAGCAGCCTCGCCAGTTTCTTTTTTCTCTCTCTTCTTGAAATAAGTTGACATGTGGTAACTTCCAAAACAGTTCTTTGTATAAACCATCTCCAAGCAGAACACTTCACCACATTAATGATTACACACATTTTATTCCTTTTATCCTTCATACAAGTCTGTTTAAATGATCTGTTATTGTAAAAAATAGTAATGTGTTAAAAGAAGCACACTAATATATACCTCTGTTTTGGAGATGCACTACTGTCAGACTTGTTAATAATAGGAAATTCATCAACATCTAACCAATCAGAATCCATCATTCAGCTGTGCTGTGGTATAATAATTATTAATAGTAGTTTTCCAACAGTGTCACATCAGGAAGTCTGTTTGAGACACTAAGCAATCCTGTTAATCTAATTGATGTGATACAATGTGTGTTTATTTTTTGACATGCAGTTTCCATGATGATAAATTCTTTCAGTCTCATGAGTCTATCAAGTGGATCAGTGTTTAAATGCTTCAGAATGTCTGCTTGATTAAGAAATATTCCAACAGCCAACAACTAAAACAGCTGTGGTGAGAAACGGACACTGGAGAATGATTATCACGGCCTGAGTATGGAAAAAGATGAGTGAAATATAAATATGTTTAACTGTGTAAATCAACACTGTGTAAATCAACATGTCTATAGCTGTTCCACTTGTACTGTAAAGCTCATACACACAACTGTACTGAGAATAAACCACCACCATGCAAATTATCTGAGTGGTGGTGCTGTGATTGCTGTCTCTGACACACCGAGCTACCATGGGGCAGAGGTAGCTAAAGTGGTTAAGGCTCTGGGTTTTTGATTGGAAGGATGGGGTTCAAGCCCCAGCACTGCCAAGCTGTTGGGCAATTGAGCAAAGCCCTTAACCCCCTTTGCTCCAGGGGTGCTGCATCATAGCTGCCCCTGTGCTCTGACCCCAACTTTCTCAGCTGGGATATGTGAAGAAGAGCATTCTGCTGTTTTGTATGTGTGGTGATTATAAAGGCTTCTTCTTCAATAGGTAAAGTTGATATTTATACATCTACAGAGTGGCCTATTTGGTAGGCATAGCTGATATAATGGCAACTGTGTGTACACAAAAAAAAAAAAACCCTCAAATTTGTTGTTTCTGTGGCACAACCTTTCTCTTTCTCATCATGTTGACTGATGTTCAGAGCAAATCACCCAGTGCTGCTCTGAGATCTACTGGGTCCTAGACTGGAATTACTCCAAGATTGAAAAGTTCAAAACAACCGTCAGTGTGCAATGCCAATTCATGTTGGCACATGTCCTTTCTTTACAGAACCTCAATAATAAAAAGCGTCCTTTTTTTGTTCCTGTGTCTTTCTATAATGTCACAGATTGGCTCATGTTTGTTTACATTATTCCTGGTTGAAGAAAGCATATGTAAGCCTTATTATTTTTGTCAGTGAATTGCTGTGATCATGTCGGTCATATCCCAGATGGCACACACACACACACACACACACGCATCCACTTGTTTTTGTGACAAATAAAGACATCTGAAATAAACCTTCAAAATAGGAACATTCCATTGTGAAAGCGGGGCCGTGGTCTAGTGCCAATTTGTGTATGGAGAGTGGAGCCAAGGGAAACGAGTGGTAAGGATCACACACCTGTGGCTAATAATTTGTTCTCTGTTGCAATGAGCGATGAAGGAGATAAATGCGAGACAGACGAGAGCAAGTGTGTGCATTTAAATAATAACAGTGAAAGTAGAAAGTAGAATAAAAGTGCACCTATTGAGTTCCTCAAGACTGCCTTCAGTTTCCTCTGTAAATAAACACACACACACACACACACACTTCTTGTTCATACCATCTTAACAAGGACATGGTGAAAACTGGGTGCTTGACGACACACACTTTTCTTACAGTTAAAACCAAGGACAAAAAGCAGAGTGCCTTAAACTTCCAGTATTTTAAATAGGAATTAGGGCTTTATGTCTGGGTGTATGTCCTAATTGAGGGCCCTAATGGATGTTAACACCAGGGGGTGTGACAGGAGCATGACAGGTCCTGTGTGAATGTACCAGAAACTGTCCATTTTTCTCTTCTGGGGCACTGTTTATCCTAAGCGGGTGGTAACTCCTCTCCTGCTACATGCTCAAGTCTACTATGAACTCTGTTGTCGTGCAGGAAGAGGTTGTTGTCACACAGTCATAAGTGAGCAGTGAGAAGAGCAGTGGCCTCAGGACACAACCCAGTGGGGCTCCAGTGCTGAGGGTGTGGAAGACATGCCTGCCCACCTGTACTGCTTACATAGGTGACACAACTTCCTTGTCTGTCAGTAAATTAGAGATCCACTGACAGAGGGACAAGGTCCTTCAGGTCCTCCAGCTTGGTGGTGAGTCTGGAGGGTATTAAGCTGTGTGTTAAATGCTAAGCTATGGTCAACAAACAGCATTTTTTTAAATATAATTTCCTGTTCTGGTGTCCACATGCTTCAGGGCTGTGTGTAATAGGTATGTGATGATGTAATCTGGTCAGTGATTGGTTCAGTATATGAACGGTAATGGGTCCGGGGTGTCAAGTAATGAAGAGTTGATGAAGCACCTTTCAAAGCACTTCATCACAACTGAGGTCAGGGCTACTGGGTGATAGTCACTGAGGCAGAAGGGTGGGGATTCTTTAGTACAGGAGCGATAATGGATTGACTTAAAGCAAATAGGAATTATAGACTGTGCCAGGGAGAGGTTAAATATGTCCATAAACATAAAGCATTTCCCACTCTGACACACTCCCATTAGCACTGATAGTGCTGCCTTTAGCACTGCTAGCACTGCTTGCAATTCCTGCACTATTAGAGCTGTTAGCTGCAGCCTTGAAGCAAGTGTAAAAAGTGTTTAGCTCGTCCGCCAGAGACGTGTCTGCATTCACCATTCTGGTGGATGGTGTTTTAGTGAACGTTATCATTTTCAGTCCCTGCCACATGGTAGTTTTTACTTCAGTATTGCAGTGGATTCATGACCTTGTTATGCAACATTAAATAAATGCAATAAATAGGAAAATACATTTTCTAATGAAAATGCAGAGTGATTGCATAGCTGAAGCAACTCCCAGGTGGTCACTAGGTGTTGCTATGGTATCCAAGCTGGTTACTATGGTGTTGCTAGGTGATTGCTATTGTGTTGCTAGTGTATTTGTGTCCAAAAACATAAGAAGTGCGCAAACTTTTGCCCACAGATTTATGTCATTTATTCCTGTGAGGGAAAAAAAGCAGTTGCAGTGCAAAAATCACACATTCGATCAAAACATCTCTATAAAAGAAGACAGAATTTTCTGGAAGTTGTTCGTGTCGAAAACTGCAGGATGAGTTAGAGGACAAAAAAACAGACAACAGATTATATTTTTTTGAGAAAATTTAGAACAAATGTGATTTTCTCTACAGAGCCATTTTAGAGGATGTAGAGCACCGTACAACCTAAAAAATCAGGGAGAAGTTGTAGCACTTCCTTTAATTAGTTACAATGGTGCAAATTAAAAATGCACCAATCTTGAAGTTATTGTATTTCTTGTATTGGTCTGTCTGGTCAATTGAATAAGTTTAATCCAGATTTCAACCAAAGCTTTATGTAGCTTTAAGTTCATTCCCAGCTTCCTAAAATATTCTGTTTTTAACTACTGAACTTATGCTTTTAATAACAATCCTGCTGCTTGAACTCGGTGCCAGGATTCTTCATCTCTTTCCACTGGCCTGGGCTCAGCTTAAAATGGAGCTTCACCAGATGCGAAGCCCAGAACGAGCCAACGTTTATGGCATAAACCTCTAAAACTTTTTGTGTGTCACAATCAGCATTTCATTTGTTGACATAATGATACTTAGTTCCCTAATTATATAAATCATTCAGTTATTTCACTTTAACAATATGTTCTTAACCGAATCTCTACGAGAATCTAGAAAGCTAGCATCATTGAGGAAAACTTAGGGCGATGCAAATGTACAGCATTAAGTTTTACAGGGTAAATTTAGATGATCTCCATTTTAATGTTGTTTCATGTATTGAAAAATACGGAGACATATAAATGAATAGTTTCTTCATCTGTGACATTAAGAAAAGACAAAACAAAGAAAAGAAAAAAAAATCATTATCTTCCTAAAAGGCCAAAGAGCTTAAATGCAGTTTGCTACACGAGACACTAGATGGCGCCACAACTCAAGTTTCAAACTTGATGTTCTGATTTTGTTATATGGATGGATTCGTCAATAAACAAGATAAAGAAAGCAGTGTATCAGAAAGGTCGTACAGAGCATTTGCATATATGCATATTAACTACAGTTACATTTGTTTGCTTGTTTGTTTCTTTGTTTTTGTGGCTAAAGCAATTATAAGGAAATTTAGAAAAATTAAGAAAGTAATAATTTTGATAATAATAATATGTAATAATATGTGAGGTAAATAATAAATTATTTACCTCACATATGTATGGTGCATATATACATAGAAAGTAAGCATTAATAGAGTTAAAATTTGCATATGCATCAGTTTAAGACAGTATGGTTCGGGTAAATTGAAACAAGCACCACAATTTATCGTTTGATCTGTATATATTGAATTTTAGGAAAAAAAAATTGGGTATGAAGCCATGTTGTTACTGCAGTAAGAAATTAATCAGAAGATATTACTTCTTTACATGTAGTCAGGTGTACATAGTTTACTCTTTTCATGTAATATTTGAGTATGTTAATTACTATGGAGAGTAACTGTTACTGAAATCTAAATTATATTTGATTTGATCCCATTAAAAAGATTTCTTTAAAAAAAAAAAAGTTTTAATATTGAATATTGAATGCTAAATATATCACAAATTACCATGTCATTAAAATGTTTTTTTCAGTTTGTAAGCTTCTTCAGTATATAAGAAGAAAGAAATAGCCTTTATTTGTCACATATACATTACAGCACAGTGAAATTCTTTCTTCACATATCCCATCCTTGGAGGTTGGGGTCAGAGCACAGGGTCAGCCATGATACAGTGCCCCAGGAGCAAAGAGGGTTAAGGGCCTTGCTCAAGGGCCCAACAGTGGTGTAGGGGCTTGAACCCCCGCTCTTTCGGTCAACGACCCAGAGCCTTAACCACTTGAGCCACCACCATTTTTCCTTTACATATAGTGAAAGCCCTTCAGGATTCCAGTAATGTATCTTATGGTATTAGTTTTATAAATGGTGAAAAAGCTCAAAAACTATCCCCATACACCAACCAGGCAAAAGGAAGAAGGTGGCCTGGTCTGATGAATCATGTTTTCTTTTACATCACATGAATGGCCGCTGTGTGCATGGCTTACCTGGGGAACATATGGCACCAAGGTGCACTATGGGAAGAAGGCAAGCCGGTGGAGGCAGTGTTATGCTTTGGGCAATGTTCTGCTGGGAAACATTGGGTCCTGCCATCCATGTGGATGTTACTTTGACACGTACCACCTACCTAAGCATTGTTACAGACCATGTACACCCTTTCATGGAAACAGTATTCCCTGATGTCTGTGGCCTCTTTCAGCAGGATAATGCATCGTGCCACCAAGCAAAAATGGTTCAGGAATGGTTTGATGAGCACAACAACGAGTTTGAGGTGTTCACTTGGCGTCCAAATTCCCCAGATCTCAATCCAATAGAGCATCTGTGGAATGTGCTGGACAAACAAGTCCAATTCATGTAGGCCCCACCTCGCAACTTACAGGACTTAAAGGATCTGCTGCTAACATCTTGGTGCCAAATACCACAGCACACCTTCAGGGATCTAGTGGAGTCCATGCCTCAATGGGTCGGGGCTGTTTTAGCAGCAAAAGGGGGACCAACACAATATTAGGCAGGTGGTCATGTTATGCCTGATTGGTATATATTTGAATTCATATTTATTAAATATTTATATTGATTTTGTAATTATCATATTAGCACCATATAACAATGTCACCGTTTTGTATTTAAATGTAACCACCTAGCACTGCTTGCTAATTCTTCTGAGGTGAGTGTGGACAGTTTGCTGTTTTTGATATAGATTTTAATTTTTTAAAATAACAAATGAATAAATGTCTATCATAAACACGTTTTATTAAGGTACAGGAGTACTTTTATTACCCTATGTTTGAAAAAGTCAGTCATTAAAATATGTAGCATAGCTTGCTAATTATCTTATGTCAGAATTACACGAGGTGACCCTATGAGTTGCTGTATGTTTTAATCAGATATTTAATCTAGGGCACAGGTTCCCAGGTGCACAGGGTAGAGTTTTTCCTACTCTAACTCTCCCACTTCAACTCTGGAGGTTTTGTCCATTTTTTAAACCAGGAGTGTTGCATGTGAATAAAACATACACGTTTTCTTTTTGTCATGTTACAGACCGTCCACTAGAGGTCGCTGAATGAACAGCACCCTAAACCAATTCAACACAGGCCCAAGACCTAGGGGCTTTTGTATGTCCTTTTTCAGCTCTAATGCACCTGCTACAAATATATTCTGGTGCATAATCCTTCACTGATCCCCCTGCTCTTGAGACCTGAGACCCAACAGCACCTCCTATCTGGTTTCATGCTATGCTTATGTCAGGACACACAACATACATGTACATGTATGTATGTATGTTCAACACAATGTTTTGAACATATATACACTGTACTGTTCATCTATCTTTTTTGTCATACCATTTCCCTTGGTTTGTTCATTGATTTGTAAAACTGATCTCCTCAAATAATAATTTTTCCCACAGCTTTAATATGAACCATGCTGCAGATTGGAAAAAGAAGACTGGAACCACAATTGGAAGGACAATTAAAAGAAAAATCATGGATTATGCTCCATATTGCCCTAGTGCTCTGCCTTTAAAACTTAAGAGTTACAGCTGCTGTTGTGTTGCAGATTTCCTTCATTGCCTTTGCTTGAGTAACATAAACCCATAAATATCTCAGTGCTGAATGTACTCCTGAATTCCTGTTGCTTGGTTAAGTCACAGTGAAAGGTGCCTGCGACCTCTAGACAATAGGCAAAGTGTCTCTCTCCATATGGCTGCCCTGCGGGACTCTTTTGTAAGGTGATGGATATACTCACATTAATGGCTGTCATCTTTAAAAAAAATTTTTTCTTTCTCTCTACCCCCCCCCCACCCCCAATAGCAGTCCTAGCCAGCCCCTCTACCAACCAACTTTGCCTCTACTACCACAAGGTGCTTGTATCTGCAAAGTGTGCCTTTCGCTTTGTACACAAATCCCCAGTGCACCCTCCCCTCCTTCCACACTCCAGACTTTGTATTTGTGAAAGGGAGCGTCTCAAATGTCCTGTGCAGGCGCAACAGCTGCCACTGTGCCACGCCGTTCTTTCAGGCCTCCGACAAAAGAGGGCAGTTTTTTTTCCTTTCTTTTTTTCCCTTTTGACGAGGGGGCTCAGTGCACTTTTGTGTGCAAATACCCCCCCTCCCTTTACCCCAGCCCTTTTTTGAAGCAGCTATAGCCTTTGTGTGCTTACTAGAAACAGGAGTGGAGAGAAGAAGGGGGAGGCATCTGATATGGCTCCTGTGCAAGCCTGAGGGCTAGCCACAGCACAGCTGGCCACTACAGACTGTCTCCTCATACCCCACCCCTCTACAAACACTGCCTCAAACCACCATCACCACAGCCTCTCCAGGCCTCTCAGATGGACAGCTGATCCCCAGAGTCATAGCAATATCTATCTGTATTTTGGCAACAGTTGGCAGCATGTGTCAGCACTACACACCTTTGATCACTGTGTTCAGCATGACAGTCTGAAATCTTATCTACTCCTCCACCTGCATGTGCAAGTAATCGCCCACAAAATGCTCACAATACACACTGGAATGCTTCACACCTGCTACCTGTCCCGTTCAGAGTTTATTTGTGTTTATTCAGCAGAGATGGTATTGATGTAAATGTAGTAGTAAGTATTTCGCTACTCCTTCATCGATGGAGATTAGACTGTGCTTATACTGTGTTTGTTTGCACCCTTGTTTTGTTTATCCTGGCTGGCAAATTTAGGTGAGCAGTATGTTACAGATCTAGAAATGTTTACATCTAAAATAAAATGTCAACATTAAGCTAAGCATACAGTTTCAACATTTGATTAATGGTAGGCGGTTGCAAGACGGTGTCCAATAGAATGCATTTAGGAAGCTGAGAATGTCTATCTAAAAAAAAATACCCTTGGAGAACTAATTTTCCACAAAACGTGGAAACAAGCTACCTTAGCATAAAGTCTTCAAAATAAACTGTCTGAAACAGTGCCTCAGTGTGATACCATTTTGATTCAACAATGAACCAAATTGTTGGTTTTGAATTTTTGTGGTTGAAACGATAAACTGAATGATAATTTTCTACCACAGTTTGAATCCTTGTATGAATCAGTACTTGTGGGCAGTTTAAGACAATAATCAGCTACGGCCAAGCTCTATCAGGCTGATCTCCACTCGCAGATGGATATTTGAGCAGGTGATGTGGAGGAGGAGAGGCCCACACTGGAGCAGGGATGAGCAGGCCAGCATTAGGCAGGAGGCCTGACCCTCTGACTACACACAAAGAGACAGCTGGCCCACATAATGAGTGATTACCATAGCGTGCAGACTGGAGCCCCTCACTCTACAGACCATAATCTGCCAGGCCGCCATGGCAGGATGGGGGACAGCAACTGGCCAATTAAGAAAGTTCTACATATTAGCATGGAGGGATGGCGGCAGGCGCCATCGATAAAAGTTGACAAGAGAGGGGGCTGGCTTCTGGAAATGAATGGCTGCTGATGTTTTGCCAGAAATATGTTGCATTCCATTTAGGCAGCTAAGTCTAGTGAAGTTCCCCTCCAGTGCTCTTTCTCCATGCATGTTTATACACACATCAAAAACTACTTACAGTCCTAGCATCACGATTTGCTTTCATTTGCATCAAAAATAAAACGAAGCAACTCATTTTCCACCAAAACTCGTCAGAGCTTGTTTCTGATAAGGTATCTGTTGAGAAAACATGGAATACTGATGTCTGTGTCCCTGGTGACCTGTGTATCTGTCCTTTCCATCACCCTTCACCCTTCATGACCATCTGCTCTGGTTCCAGGGACAACCCCACCCCGGTTCACTAGTTGTTTTACTCTGGATAGGTCAACAGGGACCTGGAGAAGGCACTCGACAGTCATGTGATAGAAGGACCCTTGTAAAACTGGAGACCAAAAGAGGGGGGTAAGGCATATATGGAATGAAATATTGTGACATTGCAGTTAAAGCCCTCTTTCAAGCCCCAGGACAGCTGAAAGCACTGGCAAAAGGAGACCCTCATCCTAGTCAAGGTCCCTCCCCAAGGCTTATATCAATCAGTGCCTATATGACAGCAGGCCTCATCTCAGCAGCATGTGTGCACCCTCCTTCCCTTGCTCCCTAAACCACTAGAAGAACACCCAGTCTGCCCGACAGGAGGTCTTTTAAGAGAGTGCTCCATGATGACTAGGAAAGCAGCAGCAGGTCCCCCGAGGGAATGTAGCTTAAAAGGAGAAGGCTTGTGCCAGGCACAGGGTCATCTCTTTCCTCTTCCTCTCCTCCTACCCCCCCATGCTTGCTTGTACCTAAAGCTCCAACTCATTATGCACAGCAGCAGATGGAGCAGGTTTTGTGGCCTAGTTGCTGGGTAGATTGAGGAGTCCAGGGTTTGGGGGCCTGGCTGTGATTTTGCAGTCAGCAGGCACTCGCTGACAATAAGGGCTGCCTGCGTGCTGCTGCTTTGTTCTTCACTGGCTCATTTGATTACTTCTATTTTTTTTTTACCCTTTTGGATGTTTGAAGAAAGCCAGAGGTCATTCAGATGCAGCCAGAGTTCAGCTGTTCACTCCCACAACATGATGCATGGGTTTATAATTATAGCTTACAAGAAGTCAAATAATATGTGTATTGATGAACATCAAAAATATGCAACCATTCAGACTGCAGCTGAAAAAGAAAAAAACAATCAACATAGTGGCTCTTGTGCTGGTGAAAAAATGAGATCAAAAGATTTACAATATTTTTATGTGGTTTCTAATGGAACTCTTGTATATCAAGCCTATAACAGAATGTTTCCTCTATCACCCAGGTTTCCCAGTAGAATCTAAATAATTCTGGTGGAACCCAAAGATGCAGGAAGCAAAGATGAGGCAAGCTTCCTCCTCAGATTAATTTTTTCTATCCAACCGATCAGGCTGCAGCTGGATGGAAGGTGGAAGATGGCAAGCTGGTGCAAAAATGACATTATAGTTGGAGCATGTTTACTTCTTTACACATTTAGACTCATTTTACAACCATAAAATTAATGACCATTTTTCCATGGCAAAGATTCTTCAATATTTATGCAGTTCATTGTTTTAGTTCCCTGAGGAACCAACAAAAATCAAAGATTAAAGATCAATAAGCCAATTTGCCAAATTTCTATTTGTTCTTCAGGGAACAAATAGAAATTATTCTTCTGTGTTATCTTTTTGAAAAAAAAAAAACTTATTTACTTATTTACTGTATAAGATGGTATGAAGTCTCAAACTTGAGAAATAAATATATTTTATATTTCTATTCCAGATCTAAAATACTACTAAGCTAGTTATAGATATTACTAGAACTGATTGGTCAACCTCATTTTTAGTGCTTTTCTCTGATGCTGTTATCAACGATTTTTATCAAGAACAGGACTTTCTAGGTTTAAAAACCATAAAAGCAGAATATTTCAGCAATATCAGTCTCATTAACAATGTTAATCCATAATCATTTTTAAACACTAAGTGGATCCAGGATTGTGGCCTCCTTTTATTGCATGTAGTTTTTTTTCTTCTTGTCTTTGCTCATCCTACTCTAGGATCAGATATTTGAAACCACGGGGGATTCACTGTTCATCAACCAGATGGCATTTTCTCAGCCAATCACAAGCTGTCTCCATCTGAGTCAGAGGAAAAAGGCCTTCAGTCATACAGGGCAAATCAAGGGCAGGGTTATTATTTCACAAAAGTGAACTCCACATCAGTGACAATGTAGCTGATTATATTGACTCATATCACCTGTTTTATTTCAAGTAATAATAGTGAAGTTAGTTCTATTTAGCTATCACATAATTCCACATTTGCGTATTAACGGAAATATAGGGTTGTACGGATATTTGATTTTACTCCTAACCATGGTCTGAGCTTTTTTTTCTCTTGTGTCATTAGATTCAATGCAAAACTAAGAAAGTAAACACGCCCTGGTCAATAAATCACATTTGCAGCAAAGGGGAAATTGGTGTTCATTGGATTTATAGCAGTGGGCTGGATAATATGGTATTACTTCTCAGGTCAGATTTACCTGCATCTGATAAATTTTGTGTGGGCCCAGTGCTAGTCCTTGTATGAGGCTGCATCTCCGGCCCGATATCATACAGTTTGCTTTTGGCTAAAATTAAAAGTCATCCAAGCATCAACACTGAGCACTCTATTTTTAAAACACGTATCTCACGTTAATGGGATTCTAGATTTTGTCCAGAGTCAATCTTTAATTCTTTAAATGTTCATAGAAAGATGACAAACATCTTTCTATACATCTTATTATAATTTTAAAAAAGCACATGTTTTAGAATCAAATCGCAACTTGGTCTAGTCACATCTTGGTCGCTTTAAGGCAATGATGGACATCTTTGGTCAGTCAGTGCTCACTGGGTTGATACACTATATTGCCAAAAGTATTCGCTCACCTGCCTTGACTCGCATATGAACTTAAGTGACATCCCATTCCTAATCCATAGGGTTCAATATGACATCGGTCCACCCTTTACAGCTATAACAGCTTCAACTCTTCTGGGAAGGCTGTCCACAAGGTTTAGGAGTGTTTATGGGAATTTTTGACCATTCTTCCAGAAGTGCATTTGTGAGGTCACACACTGATGTTGGACGAGAAGGCCTGGCTCTCAGTCTCCACTCTAATTCATCCCAAAGGTGTTCTATCGGGTTGAGGTCAGGACTCAGGCCAGTCAAGTTCATCCACACCAGACTCTGTCATCCATGTCTTTATGGACCTTGCTTTGTGCACTGGTGCACAGTCATGTTGGAAGAGGAAGGGGCCAGCTCCAAACTGTTCCCACAAAGTTGGGAGCATGGAATTGTCCAAAATGCCTTGGTATGCTGAAGCATTCAGAGTTCCTTTCACTGGAACTAAGGGGCCAAGCCCAGCTCCTGAAAAACAACCCCACACCATAATCCCCCCTCCACCAAACTTTACACTTGGCACAATGCAGTCAGACAAGTACCGTTCTCCTGGCAACCGCCAAACCCAGATTCGTCCATCAGATTGCCAGATGGAGAAGCGCGATTCGTCACTCCAGAGAACGCGTCTCCACTGCTCTAGAGTCCAGTGGCGGCGTGCTTTACACCACTGCATCCGACGCTTTGCATTGCACTTGGTGATGTATGGCTTGGTACACAATATAGTGTATGTTTGATTGCATTTGGGCCATTTTGGGTGCTTAGATTTGGAGCACATTTGGCTCACAATACATTCACCTTTGACCTAACTGATCCTAACCTCAACTTAAGAATCTGCTCTCTGTGAATTAACCATGAAAAATATAAAATTATGCAGAACATTTTGACTTCCAGGCCCGAAGCTTAGAAGATTTCAATTTATAAAGCTATCATATGTAAAGACCACGCTTGATTCCCAACCCGAGCCTCATCAGGTGACCTGACACAACAGGAATAAATGTTTTCATTAAATATTATCATCTGGCTCAGCTCATCAAAATGAGACAACTCTTTCAGCTTCCAAATGAGTCCTTCTAAAACAAACAAATTTTGCAATCTGGTGACCAGTGATTTTTTTTTCTTCTTTGCCAAATTACTATCATTAACATTGTAACATTACATTTCATTGTATTTTATATAATGGTTAGTTAGTAGTAAACAATTACAAATGTGTACAACTAAAAATGAGTATTAACAACAGGACTCTGCTTCATAAACAAGATTTAGTTCTATTTATTCTGCCAACTGATCACCTTCACTAACACACTAATTAACCTTTACTATATAAAACACAGAACTCACCATTCACGCACATGAACAACTCAGATGTTTAAAAAAGACAAATGAAGCATCATGAAAAAACAACAAACAACAAGAACAAAAAAACAGACTGGAGTATATATGTGAGTCAGCTCTCAAGGTTCAGCTGAACAAAATGAATGAATGAATGAATGAATGAATGAATGAATGAATGAATAAATGGTATTAAATACATTAATAAGCAAAAATAATGGAAGATAAAACAATGTGGAGCATATATGCAAATCAGCTCTCAACATTCAACTAATGGAACTGTTTTTAAAAAACTGACTCATTTGCAATTACTCACCAGTTTACAATCACCTGCACCTCACTTAATTCAGTTCTGGTTTACACAGTGATGAGTCTGAGCCTTGTTTATCCAGTTTCACCTGTTTTTGTTAATGCTGTCTCTTTTGTTTTTTTGCCACATCCAGTCTGTTCGTTGATTGCATGACCTTTTGCTTGCATCAAAGCATTTGTTTGACCTTTTGGTTTGTCTGCCTTTATATTTTTTTTTATTACTAAAACCTCACATTTACATCCCTGACAAAGAATATTCATGCTTAACGTAAACCTTCTTTCTGTATATGCAGAATGTGTTGGCCCCCCTTTTACTGCCACAACATCCCTGACTCATCATGCACTGTGTATTCTGACACCTTTCTATCAGAACCAGCATTAACTTCTTCAGCAATTTGAGCAGCAGTGGCATGTCTATTGGATCGGACCACACGGGCCAGCCTTCACTCCCCATATGCATTAATAAGTTCCTTCCTTGGACCACTTTTGATAGATACTGACCACTGCAGACCAGGAACAGCGCACAAGAGCTGCAGTTTTGGAGATGCTCTGATCTAGTTGTCTAGCCATCACAATTTGGCCCTTGTCAAACTCACTCAAATCCTTACTCTTGCCCATTTTTCCTGCTTCTAACACATCAAGTTTGAGGACTAAATGTTCACTTGCTGCCTAATATATCCCACCCACTAACAGGTGCCATGATGAGGAGATCATCAGTGTTATTCACTTCACCTCTCAGTGCTCATAATGTTACGGCTGATCGGTGTAAATGTTTATGCTATTTTAAATTTCGAGACTTTAGGTCTCATTATGTAATGCAATATGTTACAGTGTAAAAGTGAGTGAAACATAAGTCTTTACTCCAGCCTCTATTTCTCACTTTTTTCTAACACAGGGCAGCAGTTAGATGCCAACATCTTGATTAATTATCTTCTTAATTAAAATCTTTCTTCTCCTTTTACTTTAACCCATGCTAGCCAAACTAGGTACTACATCAGGATTTTCCAGATTTGTATGCATCTGAACTGTTTATAGTAAGTGGTCTTTATGGTTTCTGACATTTTCTTTCACTAAATTTAATAACTCCTGATTATACAGATTTTCAGAAAACACTGCAAACATACTGAGTTCTCTACACTTGAGTGTATATATGGAAGCTTAGGTCTATCCAGACATGCTCACTTTATACCACTCTACTAATGCAATTACACCATTTATTTGTTGCTTGACTGATTGCAATATACCCAATGTCTGTAACACTACTCCATATTAGTGTCTAATCCAACTGCTGCATTCACCTGTTCAATTCTCTGTTCGTCCTACATCTATCATGCACTTCCTTTTGGTAAATTGAGAAAATCTCAGCATCTTCTTTAAGCATTTATACATATACATTGAATAAGTCATATAATCTGTCAAATGGAAATGTAAAAATGTGGTGCATGGGTATATTATTAATGTAAACACAGAATGAATTGGCTAATGTATGCTGATAGTGCCATGGTACACACATTTTGAAGTTTTCCACTTTTAAGGTCATGTGACTCAATCTTCTCAATCTCAGTCTGATCAACTGAGAGATCTAGACTTCACAGAAAACGTCCCAGCATGTATGAGCAGAATATGTACAAATGAAACCACAGTATGTACCAATTAAGTTTATTCTTTATTCATTTTTTTGTATCAGTCAAGTGAAAATTTTACAAAAAATTATTTTCTCTAACTCGTTTAGCTATTGTTGTATTCTTTTTTTTTCTTCTTTTTTCCCCAAAGTGAAACCTTTAGACTTCATTTCTTGTCATAAATATTTCTAAAGTTAAACCTTTAGAGAATAAGACAATTCTGGAAAGTGGAAAGAAGCACATTGCTGACAGTAAGGTACGTTATACTGTGCAGCAATTACGTTTTGTTAAAAAAATGTCCCTGATGTTAAGTCCAATTTTCTCCAAAACGTCGCTACGACGCACCACCGCGTCCTCTGCGTGTCTAACGCTTGATGCGAGATTTGCGCTGTGAAACACAAACCCGCTTTCTCCTTCCTCTCCAAACCTCATCCGCACAAAGAATGAGGGCCGCTGGGTCGCTCTCGTGGCATGCCCGGCCTCGTTCACATAAAGAAGGAGGACCATCTTGGCATGGACGGGACGAGAAGCGACGGAACCGTGGGGCGAAAGGCCACTTCAGGCCTGCATGCCCCGCGCTGCCTGGACTGCATTAGAGCCTCCTCAGAAGCATCCAGGGATGTGAAGATTCATCATCATCATCCTTTATTCAAAGGATGCATGTATTTCCATTAAGGGTTAACAGCCTCTCGTGTGAGAAGAGTCCCATCAGCAGATCAGCGAGCTGGCAGAGTGATCTCTGGAAGCCAGTCGTTGGAGCGCCGGCTTTCTTCACAGAACATGTGCAGCTTCTCCAGAGCTGGGTCTTCCCACGAACCGTCAGCAGGACTCTGTGGAAATAAAAATGAAAAATAATGATGAGAAACTCTGGTCAGTTGTGCAATAGAGTTAAACGTGTTGTGAAATTCTCTGGCTGATGCTGTTGCTCCAGCACATGTGGCATGGCTTACCGTGATCAGGAGGCAGTGACAGTCCTCAGATTGATCTTTAGCGCCGACGATTTCACCCAGACGTTGCACGTCGTTCACTCTCACGATGCTGATGTCGTTATCGAAGCAGAAAGCCTGGATAAGAGTGAAGTGGATTTGGAGCGCGATGTCGCACTCGAACTCTTCATCCATGGCCAGGACGCAGAAGGACACGCTGTCCGGATCACTGCAGAAATAAAAAAAAGAAAACAGTGCATGAGCTTAAATTCACATATAGCATAGAGAATAATGCTTAAATCTGAACTTGTGTATCAAAGATACTCACTCATTCATGATTTTAGCGCACTCGTAGACACCAAGGGTGACGCGACCCTCAGCCTCGGCGGACTGCAGAGCCTCAGCCAGAGATTTGCTTTCATTAACCATCTTGGTTTGAGGCTTTATTATGGGTAAAGTAGTGTAATATATCCTACTAGCACGCTCGCACAGTTTGGAATGAATTTTTGGTGACACGCGCCATCTATTTATACTCGGAAGCCGGCACGCGCCTGCAGTCTGATTGGCTGAGGCAGGACAATACAGGGACGAGCCTTTGGAGGCGCGTGCCTATAGACATGCATGACATCTCAAAGAATTCATAATGGGAAAAAGGTCAATTTTGCAAGCTGGTGACTTTTAATTCGTATCAATTTTTAATAGAAAGCTTTTGTTAACTGTAGACAGA
Organism: Hemibagrus wyckioides; assembly: GCF_019097595.1. Taxonomy (NCBI): domain Eukaryota; kingdom Metazoa; phylum Chordata; class Actinopteri; order Siluriformes; family Bagridae; genus Hemibagrus; species Hemibagrus wyckioides. Next base: position 12,930,178 of record NC_080727.1, read on the forward strand.
CAGGCACGTGTGCTGCAAGATACATAGACGTTTGCACAGATTAGATTTAATAAATGTTCACGTTGTAGATTACAAAGTTTTAGTATAAATTTAATAACAAAAGTATAAATTAGTAATGAAATTCTTGATGCCCCAACAATAATGTCAATCTCATCTTGATTCTTGATGAGATTCAGATGCCCCAACAACAATGCATTAATACGATAAAGTAAAAATACGGCGAATTGTGCTACAGTAATATTAAAATGTACTTCAGTGCAATGTCAAATAGTGCTCCGATAATCCTTTCAGTATGTAAAGAACAAATGAAAGTATTGTACAAACTTTGTCGTTCCATGTGAATAAAAAGCCCAGCTATTAGTAGGAAAAAAGAATTTCTTTATTTTTCTTTGCAGGTATTTCACTGGGTGTTAAGGACAACTGCAGAAGAAACACATTTGAGATAAAAAAAAAAAGTTGCCTGTTCGTAGTGTGTTAAAAAATGAAAAAAGGAAAAGGAAATTGTCTATATTTTACAGTTTCATATCCCATGTTTTCTTGGGGTTTTTTTACACACCAGAATTGTAATCAAAGGGTCAAATCGTGTGGTTGGAGTTGATAACAGCAGACACGCGTGGCTGTTTTGCATACGCAAAGGTGGCCCGACTTTTGGACGCGTGGCATATTAAGACGGCCCCTTCCCCCATCTCTCTCTCTCTCTCTCTCTCTCTCCATCTCTGTCTCCCCCATCTCTCTCTCTCTCTCTCTCTCTCTCTCTCTCTCTCTCGCTCTCTCCCTCTGGCAGAGGCAAGGCACATCTGCTCATGTGGGATTGAAAGATCAATAAACTCTAAACTATAGCTATTATGCTCGTGCTGGATACCTAACGTATTGTTTAATTAGCAGTTTGTTGCATATGCAGTGGTTGGCTAGATATATATTTGAAGAAGAAGAAGAAGAAGAAGAAGAAGAAGAAGAAGAAGCTTACTTAAATATCAATTGTCATATAATACAGCTGTGTTTCAGGCTGTAAAATAAGTTGAATTGGAAAACGAAGTGAATTTTACTTCTCTGAAAATAAGACAAGAAGGTTGGATAAACTTTACTGATCACGAAGGAACTTTTTGTTCCAACTTGCTCAGGACAATACAAAAACAGTGAACAGATTGTTTAAAAAATAAAAAATAACAGGGGTAATAAAATGGAAATATTTTTATGACCTGTGCTAGAATGAATGACACTACTGTAAATGGTATTTTCATTCTTTAACTTCTTCATAACCGTTGTTAACACAACTGAATTCAGAAAGTCAACACAGGAGTTTGATTTGTTAAAGCTTTGATGCAGCTTAGTATTCCACTAATTAAACCTTAGTATTAAACACAGTAGTGGTGATATTAGCAGGATACAGAAGTGGTAATCTAAAAATGTCCTCTGTTGTAAGGCAGATCGTTTCTCTTCCTGTCTGACAGTAGCACGCGCCTGCTGTTGCTCTTAGGACAATAAGAAGGCAGAGCAGCCCATTAAAAAGAGCCGGATTTATGAGGGTTAATCTACAACTTGGTATGTGTGCGTGTGTGTGTGTGTGTGGAGTAGAGTATAGGGAGGGTACTAAAAGTAATTGTTCACAGGACCACCTGTCACTCGGGAGCACGCATGCAGTGCAGCAGCGCGAGACGGACGGACGGGGTGCAGATGTTACGCGCACACAATACAGAGAGGCAGACGAGCTGCACACGTCTCTGTTGAGGTCAACTCTGCGGCTCACGTGCATGCAAATCGCATGTGTGCGTTTTATTCAGACTTCTGCAATACTCCAATGGCCTATATATGCCTTTATTTTACATTAGCAAACTTAGTAAACAAATACTTTTCTACTCAATTCATAAACAGGGATTCAAACTGATCATGCAAGTAAACTAGCCATTAAAATAGATTGCAGAATGTTGCATGGATTCAATATTACTTTATATACACTATGATTACTCAGGATTTTCTTATTTTCGTATTGACCTAATTAGGCCTAACTTTCCAAATTCAGAAACGTTGCACTCTGCTTTTCTTAAGGAAAAATCAATAGAAAACTTTAATACAGACTTGTTATGCTTTATTCTAATTACTTTGGTGTGGTAGATGAACAATAGCGTTAGGTGCTGCAGGGTGAGGGGTAAAGAGTGAGTGGAGTGGGAGTATCCTAGTGAGGCCCCTCCATCTGCTCCTGTTCTGCACAGTAACAATAGGTCTGAATCTGTCAGCGTCAGTCTGCTCTTTCTGGTCTCTCAAACAACACGACATTTCTATCTGCGGTCCTGTTTTGTTTTGCATTGGATTTTTGTGCGATCTCTAATGCTGTTACACGAATGCACCATCTGATTTAGCAGAAACGGGCCTATAACCTGAACGTTGTTTTGTTTGCTTAGCATTGTTTTATTTCCAAATGCTAAACTTCATTACAAAAAATGATTAAGTTGGTATTGTTACATGAGTGCGAAGTGAAGCCCTCCATTGCTCCTAAAAGTTTGAGTTTGACGCAAATCATGCAAAACATTTTACATATCACACACGTGCATTTTGTTTACATTCATTTTTCCATATGCATTTGCAAAGTGATGCCCTTTTGGACTTTCGTGCGATCTCTAATGCTGTTACACGAATGCACCATCTGATTTAGCAGAAACGGGCCTATAACCTGAACGTTGTTTTGTTTGCTTAGCATTGTTTTATTTCCAAATGCTAAAATTCATTACAAAAAATGATTAAGTTGGTATTGTTACATGAGTGCGAAGTGAAGCCTTCTATTGCTCCTAAAAGTTTGAGTTTGAGGCAAATCATGCAAAACATTTTACATATCACACACGTGCATTTTGTTTACATTCATTTTTTCCATATGCATTTGCAAAGTGATCCCCTTTTGCAAAGCTTCTGTGCGTCACGTGACTCGGGGCCACAGAGCCAGGCAGATTGCATGGCAGGGCGTCATGGCACGCGTTACTCATTTGCATGTGTATAGGCGTCCAATAATAGAAGTTTCAGAACTGACAATAGGCCGTTTCAGAGTGTCTACAGATGGCCACACTCCACCTGTCCTTTTGCACGGGGAGGGGTTCATATACACACTTTCTTTTTTTCTCTCCAGCAGCTGTAATAAGCCTATTCAATTTAAGAAACCTTCTTTTTCATTTTTACGCGTAAAACTTTACAAGGTTCATATTTAAGCATTTTTTTATTATATAATAAAAAAAAAGTTTCACAGTCTTATAATAAGTAGTCAATATTTAACTTCCATTTGCCAATGTAGATTTTATACATTTTATATCATAGGAGAAAGGTTCATTAGAAAGTTAGATTAGGTTTAAAGTCTAAATCAGATTTAAGCAAATTCGCTACATTCAGGTGAAGTATTGCTCTAATTCACATATACCATGCATTAGACAATAAACTTGCATTTCCATATCTAAATATAAGATTCTGATTTATGTTCCTCTTATGCAAAAATGTTTTAAAGAACCATGAAGTCCAGGGCACAAAAAGTCCATGGATTATCTCCATCAATCTGCCACGAGCCGGAGTGTGACAATAGTATTAGCATACCAATGCAGCACGGGCCAATCAGAGCAAGTGCCTTTCATGTGCACCACGAGCCCTAGAATATAAAAGCCGACGCCTGGCTCTGATTCAGCACCAGTCTTCTTCGGACTATCCTGATCTCTGCATCTTTACCGTACCGTCTCGGAACGATTCTTAACTCTAACATCATGACTTTTGAGGAAGTTGCCATCCAGAAGCCCAGCGAGAGAGCTCAGGGCACCGGCAATGCACTGGAGGAGCTATTGGTGTCTGCCAAAACGAACGACTGCCTCACCATCGGGGTGTATGAATCTGCTAAAGTGATGAATGTGTAAGTATTCGGTCTCCGCACTTGCTTTTAGAAGCACTAACGTATCTTACTGAGGTTGATTGAGTCATGCATGTTATGCATACACTGATACTCATGCACTGTTTCCTTTTTTATTTCTGCAGTGATCCGGACAGCGTGTCCTTCTGCGTCCTGGCCATGGATGAAGAGTTCGAGTGCGACATCGCGCTCCAAATCCACTTCACTCTTATCCAGGCTTTCTGCTTCGATAACGACATCAGCATCGTGAGAGTGAACGACGTGCAACGTCTGGGTGAAATCGTCGGCGCTAAAGATCCATCTGAGGACTGTCACTGCCTCCTGATCACGGTAAGTCATGCCACATGTGCTGGAGCAACAGCATCAGCCAGAGAATTTCACAACACGTTTAACTCTATTGCACAACTGACCAGAGTTTCTCATCATTATTTTTCATTTTTATTTCCACAGAGTCCTGCTGACGGTTCGTGGGAAGACCCAGCTCTGGAGAAGCTGCACATGTTCTGTGAAGAAAGCCGGCGCTCCAACGACTGGCTTCCAGAGATCACTCTGCCAGCTCGCTGATCTGCTGATGGGACTCTTCTCATACGAGAGGCTGTTAACCCTTAATGGAAATACATGCATCCTTTGAATAAAGGATGATGATGATGAATCTTCACATCCCTGGATGCTTCTGAGGAGGCTCTAATGCAGTCCAGGCAGCGCGGGGCATGCAGGCCTGAAGTGGCCTTTCGCCCCACGGTTCCGTCGCTTCTCGTCCCGTCCATGCCAAGATGGTCCTCCTTCTTTATGTGAACGAGGCCGGGCATGCCACGAGAGCGACCCAGCGGCCCTCATTCTTTGTGCGGATGAGGTTTGGAGAGGAAGGAGAAAGCGGGTTTGTGTTTCACAGCGCAAATCTCGCATCAAGCGTTAGACACGCAGAGGACGCGGTGGTGCGTCGTAGCGACGTTTTGGAGAAAAATGGACTTAACATCAGGGACATTTTTTTAACAAAGCGTAATTGCTGCACAGTATAACGTACCTTACTGTCAGCAATGTGCTTCTTTCCACTTTCCAGAATTGTCTTATTCTCTAAAGGTTTAACTTTAGAAATATTTATGACAAGAAATGAAGTCTAAAGGTTTCACTTTAGAAATATGTCATCATAAAGAAAAAACTAAAAAAAAATTAATAATAATTAATTTTAATTATAACTAATGTGATTGTAATTTTGAACGAATGGAAAAAATAAATAAATAAACTGCTGAAATAAATGCTGCCTAATGTGTTATTTCTGCACACGAGTCATTCACTATGCCAAAATCTAAGTGCTGTCATAAGTTTTGGTACTTGTAAATGCTTGCATTGTGGGGGCGGCGTGTGTACTGTCAGCTGCCTGGCCCCATCCTGGCCCCGTGGCCGCTGATCTGCATGTGTATGAATCAAACACAATAGCAGCACGCCTCTGGCTCAGACTGGGGGCCTGCACAAGGGAGCCATTGTTTGAGGCGGCAGATGTCCGAGCTGCCAAGCAAACTCCATCTGCCACAGAGAGCAGATGGGAGGTGAAGAGCAGGCGTTGGGGGGGAGAGAAGAAGAAAGGGGTGGATGGGTGGATGAATGCTGAACTCACTTTCGCATTGGCTCAGAGTTTGCTGCTTCATTGTGTACATTCTGCATCTGCCTGTAGCATGTGCAAGGGCGACTGCACTCTCTTTTCAAATGAAAGTTAGATTGAATGTGACCATACATACAAAAATGGTCAGTGCTGAACAAACACAAAGTGTTTAATTAAACACAATATTGGATGAATCTGAGTACTAAGCGTAAAATGTACTATAAACCACTTTCTGTGATTTATAGCACTGCTTCCACACAGTTTATTAGTTTTTTTTAAAACATTTGGGTTCTCTAACAGATCATATTTCAGATGCTGTAAGACTTTATAGAAACTGTTAAATCTGTTATTTTGTGCAGCCTTTATACAATATAAACCTAGGGTCTACTACAATCTCTGTCTCTTTGTCACCTGCACCTACCATAGAGACATACACTGCTGTTACACAGTCAGTCCCATCTGTTGCACTCAGCTCCTCTCTCCTCTGTCTATCAGTGGATCTGAGCAGATATTATTCAGATAGTGGTTTATTCTCAGTACAGCAGCAGCAATAACTTGATAGTGTGTATAGTGCTGGTTGAGTGGATCATTCAGAAATGAAACATTCGGCACAATTTAGCTGTTACAGACAAAAAAAAACCCATAGCACATCATAAAATAATTCTTTGGTCATGAGCTGACATTTGCATTCTTCTAATAATGTGACAGTCAGTATCGACTAGTTTAGTCCCACTGCAACTAAGGATAAAGGATGGCAAATTTCTGTTCTTTCTAATATTCTAGCTGTGTGATTTAAAAAAAAAATTAAAATCACATTGTGTGATCCTTAGCTTAAAGCCACTAATAGGAAGGTGACAGAATGGCAGGACAGCTACAAACACAGTAGTGTGATGGTAAAACAGACACGAAACTTGCAAATGGACAAAAAAATGATCTTATTACCTGAAGTTTGCGTCTGTGTGTACTGTTTTCTGCATGCCCTCAGATCATGCTAACTGATGTTGTAAACAGATCTTAGTAATGTGTTTTTTTTTTTTGCAGCTCTATAGTCTCCAATGTATAATCTGACATGGAGAGCATGTTATTGCAGTCTGATACAGAATTCAGCCATGATATTATTGTAATCATACAAGCAATGATCTTTGAAGATAATTACTTGTCAGACTGCATGTGCTTCTCAAACTAAATTTAAAGGATTGACCTGTTTAGAGAGTTTCTGACGTGAGGGTGGAGCCAAAACTTATTAAAACTAATAAAAGACGGGCTACTGTCAGTAATTTAACACCTACAAAGAGATCTATATTGTAGAAGGACATGATAAACTGATCAGAGTGTGTATGTTTACACCCATTGTGTTCTATACAGAAATAGTGCACAAAGCATCTAGGAAACACTGAGATGACATTATTGTGTTACAGATTTCAGGTTTAGGTGCAGGGTTGTTGGTGTTTTAGATCAGTGATGTCAGTAGAGCTTCCTGTGAAAGACTATTAACCTTGTGAACTAGAACAAGAAAAACCCATTTCCGTTCTGAGTTAAGCTGATTAAGAGAGGACGCACAGTTTCGAGGTGTGTCGTAAATTCCTGTAGGCTCGAAGACTGTCCCGCTTTGGATCTCTGACTACACCTGTGATTGAAGGCAGACACTCAGCTCCCTTGTTCCTTTGGATCCGATGGAGTACAATGCGATAGATACCTGTTATTGGGCTTCGACTGTTCTTGCCCTGGTTGTTGAGAATGTGTTCCTTTGTGACTCCAAGTTTCTGTAGGGCAGCATGCACCTCTTCCTGCTCTGCCCATCCTGACCTCACCTTCAGCAACTGGACAGGGTTAAGCTGGTAGAAGTGAGGATTGGAACGCAGAGTCTCCACCGGGAGCAGCCACTCGCAGCCCAGCATCTGATCCAGCGCACAGCGCTCTGTAGGCTCTGGCTTGAGGATCCCCCGGATCAGGCGCTGACATGGAGCAGACACCCAAGTGGGAATAACGTAAACTCCCTGTAATACACAGCGGCGAAGCTTAGGAACAGTGTCTGCACGGAACGGCATGCTGCCAGTCACCATAAAGAACAGAAGGACCCCCATAGCCCACACGTCTACAGGTGGCCCCATGTAGGCCTCGTCTTTGAAGAGCTCTGGTGCTGCGTACGGAGGGGAGCCACAGAAGGTGTCCAACATCTGGCTGCGGCTGCTGATCTTTGTGCTGAAGCCAAAGTCAGCTACCTTTACACATGAGTAGCTGGTGAACAAGATGTTTTCTGCCTTTAGATCCCGGTGGATGATGTTGCTGTCATGCTGAAAAATGGATGAAATGTATGATGTACAATATATAGAGACAAAACATCAATTTGTGAGAAAGATTTTTCTCAAATATGGTTCAGACAAATAAGCAACAAGTTTTGCAGATGTGTATAGCAACCTCTTCTGTTTTTTGGGATTGCACTGTCCAGTGTCTTTTTTTTTCTAGTGTTGGCATTAGCCTACAGTCCTTTGTCACACACACAGGTCCACTTATAATTCTGATTTATTATGTGCTTGGCTTTATACTTTCTTTACTTAAAGATTAGCAAAGCAATTGGAGTAGCCTACTACAGGTCACAACTAAAGTTGCGAGTGAGGAACTGAAGAAATGTACACTCACAGACCACTTTATTAGGAATACTTCCACATTTACTCATTTATGAAATTATCTAATCTGCTTGAAAGTGTGACCATAGGATGATATATCATCACACAATTTTTATGAAGCATTAGTATCGCTAGTTTGTGTGGTTTAGAGAACTGCAGGAGGTGTGGCCAATTGCTGGAAAATGTTCACTTTCCAATTTGTTGGCCTATTCTTATTAAACAAAGGTCTATTCTAATTTATGAAACTTTTCATGTTTTCATATACTTTCCTTATTTATTAGCTACATTACCTCACAGTCAAACTAAAGAGGCTCATTCTTAAAACATGTCCTTACTAATTGACATAAAACGCAAATGCAACTGAATAAATCTTCTAAATGCTATTAAACTGACCATGTACTTTACTGCAGACATGATTTGGGCAAACACAAGTTTGCTTTCTAGATCAGAGAGTTTTCCCTCACTGCTGATCCTGGCATGCAGGTCTCCTCCTCCGGCATACTCCAGCACCAGGTACAATCGACTTGGTGCCTCCAACACCTCGTAGAGCCAAAGAATGTTTGGATGATGCAAACTCTCCATTATGGAGATCTCTCTAGAAAGCATCCTCTGGGTCGAAAGGTCCAGTCGCATTTTATCCACGACTTTAACAGCCACTTTGTCTGCAGGGAAAACACAATGGCATGGTTGTTAATAATTAGTTCTTAGCTCGTAGATCTTTAAACTAGTTGCCTGGCCCAGAGGTGCCAACAACAAGACAATCTTACCAGGCAGAGAGGAAAGTGATAATTATATCACAAAAACCATAACATATGTAGATGACAGATTTTTTTTTTTAAATTAGCGGTGTTGCAAGCAGCAGAAAGAAAACAGCAAGGTAAATTTATGTGGTTATGTTTATTTTATAATTAGCAACCCCTCCATTTCACAAGATCAACTTTCACATTTCACATGCTTTCTCCTTCAGTGAACTGCCTTTTCCTCTGAGTGTGTATTTATTTGCATTTAGTTTGACTTGTGCTTTAGCTTTAAAAACATAATAGCTTAGTTTTCAGCTGTCTCCTGTGTCAGTGTAGCAAGTGGAAAAGAAATTGTGAATGCTTCAGCTAAACAAGAAATGTCGGCACCTCTTTTTCAGAAAGTATCCCACCTACCTTTGGTAAGGGCATGGAAGGCCAGTTTGACTTTGGAGAAGTTTCCACACCCAATCTCACCACAGACTTTATAGAATCCTACTCTTCTTCCTACATTCAGCTCTTTGATGGTTTTTTCATCATGACACATATCCAGCGTTAGCTTCTCCAGAGGTGTGAGGCGCCTGGGTGAATCCTGTTCTTCCTCGTTATCTGGATCACTGTCCGAGCTGTCTGAAAGGCTGTACAGGCTGTGCCGAGGCACACGTGTAGACACCAGATTCATGCTTGAAGGCATTGTTGTTTCCTCTTTCCTCTAAAATGACAAAGATAGAACAGAATCTTATTGAAAAGACATTGCTGAATGTGTACTGTAGCAAGCCTATGGTGACGTAATTACAAAGTACACTGCAAGAAATATTGCAATTATAGCAATATTCTAATGAATTATGCATCTTAATTCATTTTTTTACACATATAAATAAAAAGCAGCAAGGTCTGTTTGAGGGCTGTAAAAATGCAAATGCTATGATATGAAGAATTTGACACGAGATCCATCGCATAGAAATAGTGTATATTTAAAATGTTCCTGTAACAGTATAATCACAGGCCTAAAAATGAATGTAAAACATTACAAAGTGCACATTTAAAATCTATTTTTGTAGTAACTTAAATAGTCACATGCATCAAATATTTCCTTTTGTCAGATTGCAATAAACTAAAAATGACTTGCCAATGGAACAAACAATTTAAAACCTAATTGAAGTAAAATAAAAAGCTTAGAAATAAGCTTTATAATCTTATATATTTGGTTTATTGTCTTGTTTAATTGCTAATTCTTTTATATTATTATAAAAGAAAGAAAGTATAGAAATACTACCTATATGTGACTGTATCAAAGAATTTCCACTTCCAAAAATGTCATTTTCTTGCAGTGCATTCAGCAATAATCATCATAACCATCATATTTAATCTAAATATATACCAAATCTAAATAATCTAAATATCGTGAGACAGGTTATTAGCCTCTGATATTATCTTCAATACAGTAGTTATAATAATTTAGATCACAGTAGCTGTAAACAGTATAAAAAATAATAAGTACCAAAAAATAAATGACTTTAATTCTAAATCTAATTCAGGCCTCACCCTTGCATTCTGCTTCTCAAGTGAGATGAAGACACCTGTTTCCAACATGGACTTCCACATATTCGTCTCAACTTTCTGGGATGTGAGGTGTTATTGTAACAATCATAAAAAAATTTAAAAAAATCAACGTCTTTCAAAGATGTTTGGATCCAGGGGCTGCTCAGCTGTTCTCCACGTTAACATGTTGTTACACATTCAAGATGAAAATCAGCTGCTGTCCAAGGGGAAGATACTAGATCTACAGTGCTACAGTGCTAATTTATTCTCTCCCACCTCACCTGTCTGACTCGGGAGATTAAAGCGGGAAAGCGGGATTACACTCCTGGCAAGCATCTTAACCATTAAGCTTTATTTAGGTCTTCTTTAATCCCAGAATTTCTAGAAAGATGGACTGATGAATTAAGGGACACAAGCATTCAAGTACAGGGAGCTTTTTATATAGTTAGGTCTGAATTTGGCATCCTGAGAAACAGAGCAGAACAACGTAATCAAATCAGTTTTTGAATCACTGTAAAAGTTGGAATGAGGTTGATCTCTGATTTGTGTTCAGTGTAAGGATCTGATGTTATGTAACTGCTAAATAAGATTAGGGCTGTCCCTCTTTGACACAATGTGATTATCCTTAGCTTCAAAATCTTTCGAGTAAGACTCACACTTTTAACGTGAACAAGGTACAATAAAAGCATGTGTATATTAACTGAGTATTCTGAGTAATGCTTTTATTGAGCATGCTATGATTTAATACTACATTTTATATTTAATAAACATTTACCCAGAGGCAGAGCTGAACTTTTTAGTATAAATCTGAAAGCCTGGATTAGGTGCAAGCTACAGAAATGCATAACATTGCAAATAGATGCATGGTGGTTTTAAGGTAAAACTCTCAGATATTATGCAATAAAAATAGCGATTACTTGTGACTAGTTCACTAACATGAAAATGACAAAATAATAGTGCCTGTGTTTGGCATTCATGTAAATATAACAAATAAATAGTAACTTGTTTATGTATTTCAGGAAATCTTGTGCATATTATTATTATTAATTTTCTGGTGGCTTAGTGGTTAGCATGTTTGCACCTCCAGGGATGGGGGTTTAGTTCCTGCCTCCACCCTTTGTGTATGGAGTTTGCATGTTCTATATGTGCTTCAGGTGCTTCCGCCAGGTACTCTGGCTTCCTCCCTGAATCCTTTGACATGAGAGTCTGTGTATTTGTGCATTGTTTTGTGTTGTTCCCTTGCTAAGCAGTACAAAAGAATGATGGCGTTATAGAGTTTAGAATACTGACAAAGTATTTAATCTAATTTGTCTTATATCTGAATGATATAAGAATGCCAGCACCTTTCCATTCCAGTTCTAGTCTCCTTTTGCTCTTATAATAACCTCCAACCTTCCAGGAAAGATTCTACTAGATTTTGGAGTGTGGCTATGGGGATTTGCCCATTGAGCCACAAAAGCATTAGTGAGGACAGGCACTGATGTTGGGTGAGAAGGTGTTTAGTGGGGTTAGGGCACTTGACTTCTTCCACTCCAACCTTGACAAAACATGTCTTTATAGACCCCTGTTTTGTGCAAAAGGAGCATTGTCTTGTTGGAACATGTATGGGCCTCATAGTACTAGGAAAGGAAATTTTAATACTACAGCATACAAAGACATTCTCTACAAATACAATTTCAAATTTGTGGCAACAGTTTGGGGAAGACCCGCAGGGGTGTGACTGGATAAACGAACAATAAAAAAAATAAAATTGTCATTTTTAATACTTGGATCCAAATCCTTTGTAGTCAGTGACTGCCTGAAGTATAGAACTCATACACTCCAAGTGTCTACGGTGTGTGTGTACAGCACTGAATGATCAGGCTACATCCTGCACTTATCATGTGTTTATTTGAACTCACATGTCCTTCAGTGTTTACTAACCTTTGCAAATCCTCTTCTCACAAGCTGCCATTCATTTATTTAAATAAATTTAAAAAAGAAACGATACAGGTATACTGATATTATTTTGAATGCAAAACCAAGCACCCTTTCACAATGTCACAAAATGTATCATGCAATGCATCATCACATTGTGCTGTATATGATAAATGCTTGATACCACATTGTCTATGGTAGGTAAAAGAGACGTTCAGATTTTCCTCCTCTTCAGACCAGGCTCGGAGAAGGTGCGCAGCCTCTGTTGCTCCAGCTCTTTAACTCTCTGGCGCAGAGCCTCAATCTCTTTATTTTTCTCTTCCTGCAGGAACTGCAGCTTCTGAAGACCAATAGGACTGCATGCAATCAGTGACACTAAAATGGCTAACAATAACATTTAGCATAACACAAACTGAATGTTCTAAATGTTTATTTGCTTCCATACAAGATCCAATTCTGCCTGCTTAGATAAAAGGCTTAATATAAAAGGTATGTCAAAACATACAGTATGTGGGCTGGGACCAGCCCAGTAAAACCAAATTAATTTAGAATAATAGGTTAAAAAAATGTATAATAATAAGGACAATAAATGAATTTGGAAATAGCTTTCGAAATAATTTGAAAATAATTTTGCTATATTGATTTCCCTCTCTTCTATATTATAGGCTTTTTTGTGTAGATTTATAACATCCATATCCTTTTTTGGCTGCTTTGTGAAACAGAAATCTGTTTTACAGGTGAGAAATGTTTGCGAATTGAGAAAGTACCTTTCAGATAAATGAACACATTTAAGAGTACCATATTCTAAAAACATACACTATATGCACACTTAAGTAATTATGTATTGTATACACAAGACTACACTACGCATTTAAGCACCAAAAGTACTTCTATATACATTGCTTTTCTATTGTCCAGGTGGTGGTACACATTCCTTAACACAGAAATGACAGCTTACTCTTTTAAAGATGTTTTGAGGAACGATCCCAGATGCTTGTGGCTGCTGCTGGCTCTTCACTGACATACTCTGAGCTCTCGCAAGCTTAGCACTGAACTACAGGCAAAAAGGAAACCAGCATTATTTCCATTCAAAAACTCAGTAAAGTGAGCTTACATTTACAGCAATCAGCAGTTCACCCTTTTCCAGGGTCTTTATGCTAATTAAGCAATAAAGCACTGTGTTTTATAGGGAAACAATCAATGATGGAGTGATAAGAGCACATCACATTTATACATATAATGTTTACACATTTCCATCGTTAAACACTTATTATTTTATGTGGCGTGTCCACCATATGTGCCCCTGTTAAGCAACTGTTACCAAATAAATGATAAAATAACATAATATTATAATTGTATCACTGTAAACCTGTGACCTGTGGCAGGGCTGTTGTGAAAGAAAATTAGTCAACATCTTTGGACCAGTAAGTTTCAAAAATTCAACAGCTCTATGGTATAAAAATAAATAAACTGTTAGACCAGACTAAACTTCAAGAACAGGGACGGTGCAACTGATGATAACCTGTTAAACGTCTCTCACTTAAACTAACCTAAAACCTGTAGGACATTGCAACTTTTTGCAACACTAAGAAATATTTTTTGGCAAAACCATAGTTTAATATGCATTAAGTTTCAGATTTCTTTTCCTTTTTTGCTGAACCAAATTTTGCAACACTGCAACTGACATTTCTTCTCCACTGAGTGTAAGATGTGGTGTATTTGCAAGTGGGCGCGTACCTCAGCTATTGACTTTTTGCACAAATCCATGCTAAACAAATTAATAACACCAATGTTATTCAGTTACTCGGGTCCATTTCCCCTACTTTTAAACCTATAAGGAATAAAGCTGGATCCAGCGGTTATTAAGTTACATTAAGTTTGAATGTAATGTGTCCATTTCCTTTCCCACTGAAACGTGAACGTGCAACGGTTAAACCCTAAACTGATTTAAGGCAATGGTATCAGCATTATATCCACTTCTTCAGATAGATATTAAGCTTCACTTGGGATGCATGGTTTGCCAAATCAAATAAGCCTAAATGTTACAGATGGCACAGAGCTGAGCAATTATCAGAGGACTTTATTCATGTAGGAATAATACTAAACTGTGCAATTAAAAGGGGCTTGGACAGGGAGATAATAACTCAACACCATAGCACCTGTAAAGCAGAAACCTCAGATTGATATACCTCCATTTGTATCTTTAAAACTTCACTTTGCTTTGCTTTTTCCTGGTCCTTCATGTTCTGTCTCATGGCTTCTATCGCTTTCTCTTCTCTGTCCAGAACCACGTTTATTTCAGCATCTTTAGCCTCCACTTATAAAAATACAGAATACAACATGAATTATCAACCTTTTAGAAGAAAACGTATAAATATACTCATATAAATACATTTAAATAAAGAACAATAATCATTGTGCAGGAAAAGACAGAAACGATGTACACTGTCAGTCAGATTTTTGTGAACATCTGGAGTTTTATTATTGCTTGTATTCAATCCAAATTGTGTTATACGCAGAGCTATTAAATGACGATAAAGGCTTTCTATTTCAGGTTTGGCAGTTTTCCTGTTGGGAAAATTAAATGACAAATATTAAACAAGTGTTCAAAAAAATTCCTAAATTCTTATTTGACTTCCACACTCTTGGACTGTAATGGAACTCTAAATGGGTTCATGATTGTCTAATAATGATGTGGCTAAGTCTGTACTATCCACTGTAGTAACTGTCAAATTTTATCCGGCAAACACAGATAAAGGGAGTGATGCACAGTGTGAAAAGTCCCAGTGCTGTTATAGGAAATACAGGCACTCTTAGACCAATCACTTTATTGGTCTGAAATCATCATAAATCACAATAATCAATTTCAGGGTGCTAACAATAACTTCACTTCAAACTTCACTATTATACCACCAAGTGGTTTATTCATCACTTAAGAGGAATAAGTGACTCATAACCATGTTAAAATGCCGAATGATGCATACAATGTGGAGTTTCTCTGTCTACTCCTTTTTGTGTGACATGACATATTTAATTGTTTGGATCATTTTGCAATAAATTATAGTGTAATTTCACTGAGCTGAGGGTGATGTAGTCAGTGTGTTCTTGCTCTCACGCCGCCTCTTTGTATCTGCAGCACAGTCCTCCAGCTCCCTCTGGTGTTGCTCTTGCAAAGCTCTCATCTCACTCTGCAGCCTCTGAACACAAGCCTTTCTCTCCTGAATGTACAAATCAGGCATGTTTTCAGATTTCACTGTTCTGAATCATTAGGGAAAAATGTTTCCCTACAAATGGGCATGAACCCTATAACAACATCTATAACATTCATATTAGGATAGATTTGCTACTGCTGCTATCATTAAAACTTTTAGAACTGGAAAGTTCTTTCTGCTCTTCCATTTCCTCTTTTAAAACAGAGAGGAAAACTTTCCTTTTTAACACTTTCACCCTCCCTTTTTTCCATGAAAGAGGTTGTCATTGTATCTAATGTATGTTTAGTTTATGACTCCATCTGGTTTTGTTTTCCTCCTGTAAAGCAACCTTGGGTTCTTTTAAATAAATAAAACAAACCTAAAATCTAAATGAAATTAAAATATATGCATAATCAAAATAAAAAATGAACAACAATAACAATAAATTCAATTCAAACATAAACTTGCACGAATAATTTTTTATTAGTGTATGATAATTATTCTTTATACCACTTTATACCCCAATATGCGACTACTGTTTTGCTAATTTGTTAATAAATATTATGAAATTTTCTTTATAAATTTTATTCTAGTTAAGCACTTTGAAAACATTATTTTCCCCCAGTACCCCCGAACCCCCCACCACACACACACACTTTATTTTATTTTATTTTTTGGATTACCTCCACTTTTTCTTCATTTTGCTTCTTCAAATTAAGGACGACATTTTTCAGCTTCTCGTTTTCACCTAAGACAAAAAAGACCTCTTCTGAAGTCACTGCAATCTGCTTTTCTGTCTTGTGCTTTTCTTTCTGTCTAATGACAAAAATATAGTTATGCTTACCCCGAAGGTTACACTGTTGTTCCAAGTTGTGCTGAAGACATTTAATGTTCCCCAACAATCCAGCTTTCTCTACAGACACAGGATTAATTATATTATAATCATAGTCATGAGCAGGATATGGACTAATGGGTGTTAAATTATCTGGCACTAGAGGGTAACAAAGTCAAACATAGATGAATAATACATTTAATGTGTAGGACCAAGTGCAGTAAGTATGCATAACTGTACAGCTGTTTATATAGCTACAGCTCTGTGTATTATCACTAGCAATTTTGAATATTCCTATCCACTGATTTTCTGTGATTTACTCACTTTTTATTCATTTTTTGCAGCCTAGAGTAAAATTATACACTCACTGTCCACTTTAATAAGAACACCTGCTAATAAGTATTTAATAAGAACACCTGATCATTTAAGCCTTAATTCCAAATCAGCCTATCATGTGGCAGCAGGACAAAGCAAAACTATCAGAATGGTGATACTGATTTCATACACAACCAGAAGCATAATTTCCAGGGAAGAGGGAGGGAAGGTAATCCCCCCAATAATCATAACTACCAATTACAACTGAGACACTGGGAGCTTTGAAGATAAAGGGAAGCACTGCAAAGCAAAGATGTTTTGCAATGCTGGTCAGACAGTGAGAAAAAAAAGTGAATAAAATAAAACCTGTACTCACAATATGTGTACCTAGCTAGCTAATTCATTTCAACTAATCCATAACCATCACTATAATGAGTTAGCAAAAAACAGTGTTATGTTAGCTAAATTTTATTTCAATAGTTCCCTCATCAAAATCAAGGCTATTCACACTGGACATCCCACTATCACACCACCACTGACATATGGCCCACTTCTACTTTAGATTAATTCTGTTGTCAGGTATCTGAACGTTCTGAGGAAACATGAAGCTTTGACTGAACTGATGCATCTATGCAAATGCTTTCAGATCGATGAAGTTTCGACCTTTCCTCCACTTGTACTGTTTTAAGTGAGTTTATTTAACAAGGTCTAAAATGGAAAAATGTATTTAGATGTATAAATAAATATTATTGAAATAAAAAAAATTAATGACTCAATAGTTGATGTGTTTTGATATCATGCTAATTTGTGCTATTCTTTTGTATTGTATGTCTTGAGTGGACATCAGATCCAAGGTGAATATAGCAGCTGATTAGACCGATCAAAAGGATGAAAGGAGGAACATCTGATCAGGAAAAGGTAAGCTAATACTACTGAAAAGACCAGTGGAGATGTTAAGTGTCAATAAAAATTATATCTTATTTCTGGCTTATGCGTACATATCATGATGAGGACAGCAGGCAAGCAGCCGTTTCAGATAAGCAGGTAAGAATTAAACAGCTGATAGGGAAGAACGTTTGGTATGATACACAGCATACAAATAAATAGACTAGGAAGTTATTTAGTAATTTCTTCTCGTGTCAGTTTCAGAATGAACCTAATGTTAGCAACCAACTGAGCTCAGATGACTGGGACGGAGAAGGATTTAACGATTCAGATATCACCACCTGCTTAATGCCTGTACTCAAATTTATAGTTGTACAGACTAGAGCTCACTATAAGTTAAACTTTTAGCAAAAACGGTTTCAGATGTTCCTCTGGCTGCACTACAGTGCCACTTGAAAAGTGGCTTTACGCTTTTATTACACGGATGTCCTCTCAAAGAAAACCACTCTTGCTTCTAAGTTAGATCCTGCCTTTGTGTGTATTGGCTTCAAGAACTGGAAAAACGCAGTGGAGAAGTTTATAGCCCACGTGCACCCAGATGGTGCAGCCAACGTCTGGTAAATACCCTGGAGAACAGACTGTTTAGAAAGAAACAGCCCTTTATATTTATATGTGCTCTGTGGAGAACATTGTGTGAACCTAGTTACACGAAGACAAGCTTCTGAGAGATTCTCTTGACTGGGTACATCGGATGGAAAATCTGTGTAGCATGTTTGGTAAATTCAAAAGAAATGTTAGCCAGATTGCTATAGCAGTTTATGGCATCTCAAGCACTTTACACACCAAGCAATAACATCTGTTCTCAAGCAGGATGATTGAGATCATCTATTCCTTAGATGAAATGCTCCTAGTGCAGCCACCTCCAGTGGTTTGCACCAAAGGTTTCTCAATAGCAGGACTGTACTGGGCTTTTTGTGTTGGCAGGAGCTGTAACTGGAGAGAACATCTGAATACTTTCCCAAAAAAAACACAATCTCTGGCATGGAAACTGCTGTTTCTTAAATTCAGTCTGTTTTGAAAGAGAAGAGAAATGAAAATCTCTTTTGGAGCAGGCAATTGTGATTGTGAGTTCTCTAAACTTAGAGCCCATGAAAGTTCCAGGACTGAAACAACTGCATAAATGTTTTAGTGAAGACGAAAGCACATACAAGCCAAAAACAGCACTAGAGCACTTCATTGTTGAATTTATATCAGGTTCTTGATGTTGTTTGATGTCTTCAGCAGGAAGGTCTAGTGACCCTGCAGAAACTAGAGCACACTCTGCTCACTGGACAAGTTTAATCAGTGTGTGGTGAGTATCTTTGGAGCTTGGAGTTCAAATACCCATGTTTAGACATAACTACCAGTTTGGACGCAGTGTGAAGGCAGCACAAATTTTTAAAGTTTTTGTCAGTGGAAGTCTGTGGCCTTTTCAGGAAATAGGTTCAGGTTGTACCAGTCTCTGAAGCAGAAAGTAGTTTTAGTGCCCTCAGACCTAGCTACGCTCAAGTATGTTGCTACAGAGACAGAATCATGTTGCAGTTTGTCACGTCCACCAAGACAAGTTGGACTACCTTTTAAACATGCAAGTCTGTGTGCCAACAATTTGTTGTTGGATGTGACAGACACAAGGAGACATTCAGTCCCTTCCATTTAACTGTAATGAAGTTCTGTGTCTATCAATAAGTATATTCAGTTGTGCAGGGAAGAGCTGACTATGTTTCACTTGCAAAACAAATCCTATGATTAATAATGTGTATAAGATTTAATCAGTTACAGTATGCATTTATTTGGACTGTTGCCCATTTCATTCACATTTCTGGCATTTGGCAGATGCCCTTATCCAAATCGACTTACAATTTTATCTCATTTTATACAACTGAGGGTTAAGGGCCTTGCTCAGGGGCTCAGCAGTAGCAGCTTGGTGGACCTGGAATTCGAACTCACAACCTTCTGATCAGTAGTCCAACACCTTAATCACTAATCTACCAATTCTTGTGGATGATAGATGGAAATTATGTAATGACCCAGCAGATATAACAAATCTGTCTTTTTACCCCCCAATTATTTATTTCATGCACACAACAGCCTTTTGAGTTTAAATGGTGTGAAATACAAAAAGCATCTTGTGTGTGGAGGGTCTGCAGTCTGAAACATCTTGTTGATGAGAGAGATCAAAGGAAAATGATCAGACTAAGCTGAGCTGAAAATGAAGGATAAAGTAACTCAAATAAATAAATGTGGTGAGAGAAAAGCATATCAGAACACACAACACATCAGACTCTGCAGTGGATGAGCTACAACAGCAGGACACCACATCAGGCTCCACTCCTGTTATTCAAGAACAGGAATCTGAGGCTATCACTGGTACAGCTGATCACGAATTAGGATACGAAGGTAATAATAAAATAAAATAAACATGCATGTACACTGACCAGGCATAACATTATGTCCACCTGCCTAATATTGTGTTGGTCTCTCTTTTGCTGCAAAAACAGCCCTGACCTGTCATGCACCTGTGTATTCTGACACCTTTCTATCAGAACCAGCATTAACTTCTTCAGCAATCTGAGCAACAGTAGCTCATCTGGATCGGATCACATGGGCCAGTCTTCACTCCCCATACGCATCAATGAGCCTTGGCCGTCCATGACCCTGTCGCCGGTTCACCACTGTTCCTTCCTTGGACCACTTTTGATAGATACTGACCACTGCAGACCGGGAACACCCCACAAGAGCTACAGTTTTGGAGATGCTCTGATCCAGTTGTCTAGCCATCACAATTTGGCCCTCGTCAAACTTGCTCAAATCCTTCTACAGCTACAACAGCAGGAGACCCCATCTGGCTCCACTCCTGTTATTCAAGAACAGGAATCTGAGACTCACTCAAACTGGACAGTTAAAGATTACAAAGTCTTCAGCTGTCATGTTTGGGTGAGTCTATTCCCACAGTAGCTGATCAGATTCCTGTTCTTGATTGAGTTTCCTGATGTTACACCCCATCTACCTCAAGGTCAATGTGCTGAGATGCTTTTCTGCTCTCCACAGTTGTAAAGAGTGATTATATAAGTTACTATATCCTTCCTGGCAGCTGAAACCTATCCAGCCATTTTATTCTGACCTCTAGTACATCTGGTACCAACAACCATGCCACAATCAGTCACAGAGATCACAATGTGAACATTAAATCTTTACCTGTATGTGCATGACTATTATTATTTATTTATTTATTTTGCATTGTGCTGCTGCCACATGATTGGCTGATTAGATAATTGCACAAGTGCACTGGTGTTCCTAATAAAGTGGATAGTGAGTGTAATAAAATTACTCGACGTGCAGCACCATTTTAACTAATTATTAAACCTGTACTTACCTTCAATTAAATGTTTTTCCTTGTTTTGAGACAATTTTAGAAGTCTATTGGTTTCGTCCAGTTTTATTTCAAGGATATTGTTCTTTCCCCTCAGCTCTGTTATTTTCTAATGAACACAAACAGAACAGCTGCTTCAGGGAAATCAAACATGGCGGACTCAGACAGCTAGCTTGCTAACCACTAACTTTAAAGGTAAGAATTTTTAATCTCTCTTAGGAAATATAACATCAAACAAGATTGCGTTATGTTGTCGTTGATATACTTGCTCCAGGAGACTGAAACCTTGAATTAGTTTATCGAGGTTTACAACCGTTTTCTTCATTTTAACTTGGTATAAACAGTTAAATTGCAGCTGGCTTAGGAATTGAGAGTCGATTCCAAAGCTTTGACTCTTTGAATCAATTTTCAAATTATCGAATCGACTCGCATGGCTAAGTATTAAAGGAGGTAATTTCGAATCATCACAGTGACACAGTGAATCTTTTCGATTCGGTTCATCATAAAGATTCCTTCGCTGATTCATTCAGTGTCTTTCTGTAACTTTACATGATTACACCAGTAGGTGTCGCAATTGAGTGTATTTTAAGATTTTAATAAGTACATTTTTCGTTCACTTAACACTTCTGTTTAAAAAAGTTTTTAAAGAGACAAGTTTTAGTATTATGTTTTATTACAATGTAACATAAATTATCAGGAAAGGCATTCTGAGAGGTCGGTCAAGAATTAGGATACGAATGTAATAATAAAAAAAATATAATATAAACATGCATGAACACTGACCAGGCATAGCATTATGACAGACTGCATAATATTGTGTCGGTCTCCCTTTTGCTGCCACAACAGCCCTGACCCGTCATGCATTGTGTATTCTGACACATTTTTATCAGAACCAGCATTAACTTCTTCAACAATCTGAGCAACAGTAGCTTGTCTGTTAGATCGGATCACACGGGCCAGCCTTCGCTCCCCACGTGCATCAATGAGCCGCCCATGACCCTGTCACCGGTTCACCACTGTTCCTTCCTTGATCCACTTTTGATAGATACTGACCACTGCAGACTGGGAACACCCCACAAGAGCTGCAGTTTTGGAGATGCTCTGATCCAGTCGTCTAGCCATCACAATTTGGCCCTTGACAAAATGTTCACTTGCTGTCTAATATATTCCACCCACTAACAGGTGCCATGATGAGGAGATTATCAGCATTATTCACTTCACCTGTCACTGCTCATAATGTTATAGCTGATCGGTTTATTAAGCAGTTTTAGGTGCTACCACTTTTGACAGCAAGCTTCTTTTTTTTTTTTTTTTACACATTTTGTATAGCAGATTATGTTACAATACCACAAGTCTCAGTGCTACACACTTTTCTAATGCATGGTTCCTTACTCTTTCTCTTCTTGTTGAAAGGGTAAAAACTGAATGAACGACATGCAGCAGAGTCGATATCTCAGATCTTCGTTTGTTAATTTTGTTCATGAAAAACAATTACAAGAGAGTCTACAACAAAAGTAAGGGATTTATTTATTGAATTACAATATCCCAGTATTCAAATCATTTGAGAATGATCCGTTCACTTTAAGATTCATTTAAAAACACTGATTCATTCACAAACGAAGCACCAGTATTAGAATTACAATACAAATGGAGGCATGTTAACTTTTAATTACTTAATTTTTAAAAAAAAAATATATATTTATTCTGTACATTTTAACAAGCCACACAGAGGGTCATATCTTTTGATACTTACTTTTTACAAAACTTGCTTAGCTGGCAAAGCACAGCCATAGAACAGAAAAGAAAAACACAAAAAACAAAAAAAAGACATTCGAGTCGTAACCTGGGTACATGGTGCGCTGGGGTTTAGAGACAAAGCTCTGTACTTACAAGTGCAGTTTAGCAGAAATTAGCTTATACTTGCTACTTAAACCTGTACTGTTAGATAGCAGAATTACTGTATGTAAACAAATTAGCAGGTTCCTCATAGATATAAAAGTTCATTAATCAAATCACAAGATTTTTATACAAATCCACCTAGCCAAAGAATACCATTACAGAAAGGCATCAGCCCTTAAAGTGGTTATCAATTATAATTTGCATTACTTATACAGCTCAGAAAATAGGTCATTAATCCAATAATTTTAATACAGTCCAAGTCCATCTTATTATGTTTCAGTAATACAATAAGAACCAGTCAGTGAGAAATCCAAATGTTTAGCTCAGTCTTGTTTGGTGTTGGTTAACAATGCTTTACAGCTAATCCACTGCATCTCCAAATCCCACCTCAACACATTTTTGGCACTACTTTTTTGGAGTAATGCTGTGTAGTAGGTCGGGAGTCCAATATCCCCCAGGAGTGGGTCCAGATTTTGGCGCAGATTCAGTAGAAGCTGCTGTGCTGCTTGTCTTCAAAAGAAGGCTATCTTTCCAGCCCACTCCATCCACCATGGTGTATTCTGGAGGAGTCGGCATCGTGAGAATAGGAAAGGCAGAGACGATGGGTGTCGTGTCTGGTTTTGCACTGGGGTTCTGACATGTTTGTGAAGTACTGCTGCTTTCTGACCCAGGGTTTGTAGTGAATGAGCTTGGCTCACTGACACTGTAACCTCTTTCATTGAGGGTCATTATAAAGCAGGGCTTTTTCTCTTTATACTCTGTTGCATTAGCTTGAATACTGCAGTCATTAGCCACGTCCTGCTCTTGGCACAACATTGTTTCACCACACGGCATGACTTCAGCAACTTTAGAGTAAATGGAATTCTGCCAAGCAGGTCCTTGAGCAGGAGAAATCACAGGTTCCAAATTAGCAGGAGGTATCAAAGTGTGAAAGACATCTTGGGCGCTGATTGAGGGGTGAGGAGCCTCGTGGTGATCATGGTCAGACAGATCAGGGTCGCAGCAGCTCGCCCGACCCGAGTCGTCATCCTGGAACACACTGCATGTTGGAGGGGAGTCAGAGACATGAGATTCACTGAAGAGGAGTGGTGTGTCCAAGCCTTCCATCGTTTCATTCGGTTCGTCGATGTCCACCTGTATGAACTCCACCCACGGATCGTTACTGTACAGCTCTGGACGCAGGTCTGGGTGAGCACCCAGGACCGAGGTGAACTCAGTTAGCTGACCCTTCTATAAAGACAAAAAGTGAGGTAAAAACAACTAGTGTGATATTTTATGGTATATTTGTAGAGGGTACATTGGTATGATTAAGCAGTCTGAAACACCCTTCAGAGTTATGACAAATGTGCAACTATTTCAGACTCATGGAACATTTTTCAGGGCCATAATGAATTTTTTAATTTATTTTTTTCAATCATCTGTCTCTTTGGTGTTGAAAGTTCTTTGGTTTTACCCATAGTAATGGCTGACAAAGGGACTTTAAATAGTTATATTCATATCTCAGGGAAACAGAACATGATTAAAGGCAATGCCAGAATTTCTAGGGATTGAAAGCAAATGAAAATGAGAAAAATGACAGTTTAGTCGCATGAATTTTGGGGGTCATTTTTGTTTAAATAAAAACTATTTTTTTGCGTTTTTTATTTACTGACAATGTTTCTATTAGGAATAATTTTTTGGGGTGCCAATAATTGTGGAGGGTGGATTTTACAAGCCATTTCCTGCTCCCTCACAGTGGGAGCTCTGTATCCTGCAATGGAAAGCAATTTAAAAGTGCGACACCAATTTTTACAGTTGTAATATTATGGATTTCTAATGCATTTCCTTTCTAATACATACCTCTAGGAAGACTGGATCAATTCCTTTGATTTTCGGTCCAGGAACAGGCGGCAGAAGAATCACCATTAGCCTGAAACAACAGTTTTAATATTTATAAACACCGCATTCACTTTTCATTCAATCAGATGCTGATTACACATCACAGTGTATCTAAATCATCAAATGAAAACTAAAGCACTAAATGGGCTGTGAATTTTCCCTTTTGAATTTTGGGTAATTTTTCTATGTACATTTTGCAAATCACTGCATTTTTAATGAACCCAAGTGTCACTTTTTGGCCAATCAATCATTCTGTGGTTGACATTTTCAAAGTAGTTTCTTACTTCTGTTTACGTGACAGCACAATCAGGATCAACATGATTCCAATAGTAGTAGCCATAAGGATAAACACTGCAGTTATGGGAACTCTTGAGCCTAAAAAGAAAAGCAGACATTCCTTTCATTCAAATAACACATGGATTCAACATCACATGGTTACATTCTTAGCAATGAGTCTAGCCTCCTTGTACCTTTGTTGGAAACAAGTATGAAGATGGAGTCGCCAAAATCCCCAAAGTTGTAGCCCCTCATTTTGGACCTCACCCTGACTTCATACTCTGTGTTGGTGCGAAGGCCATAGATGTTTGCCTGCATGTCCTTGCCATTCTCAATCTGGAAACCAACAAATAAAGCCAAAGTTAAGTAAAATTACATTTGCTTTAAAATGCATAGGCATAATCAGTATGATAATGTTAATCATAAATCATCACCAAGGATTCACACATGAATATGACTAGGATTGTATCAAGAAATCCATATCCTTCAGAACCGAATGCACCAGTCTTAATTCCACATGGAAAATAGTGGTGTATATTGAGATATATAGACTTCATTGGCGCTTACATTTCAGAATTCCTTTTCCACAAAGCTAAATGAAGTGATATGAGTATGTATATGAAGGCTATTCTGTAATGTTACTATATTCAAGAAGTATCTATTGTTGGACAACAATGTCTTGGCTAATTTTGGGTAAAGGGGGATTAAGGGATGGGTGATCTGACAAAGATGTGTCATATCACTACAATTAAAAATATTTCTATGAAACCAGATATTAAGGTTTCAGCAAAACAGTAGTGTTGCATTAAACCAAACAACCTCAGGCTATCATGATCACAGACACACCCAACCTGGACAGCTGAGATTTAGAAAAAAAAATCTTCTAATGTTTGGGTGAGTCTGTGGTCATTTTAAGTTTTGTCTGACAGGAATGGAACCTGCTGTGGTCTTCTGCTATTATAGCAGACCCCAACTTATTATAGACTTCCTGTCACAATGTTTTTCAGTGTTACTTTTTGCAACATTCTCTGTAAACTTTAGACAGTGTTGTGTTTGAAAATCCTAGAAGCAGTTTCTGAAATACTAAAAACCGGTATATCTGGCACAACCATGCCACGGTTAAAGCCACAGACCACAATTTTTGTGTCTGTTTTGATGTTTTATGTGAACATTAACTGAAGCTCTTGTCCTGTATCTGCATAATCTTTTTGTGTTATGCTGCTTCCACCTGACTTGCTCCATAAATTTGCAGATGTTCCTAATAAAGTGGATAGGGAGTGTAGATTTATTATAATAAGTAGATTCAGACTCACAGATTTCCACTGCTCGGAGCCCGTCTCTCTGTACTGGGTCTCATACCAAAGTGTCATCCATCCCATCTTCACGTAGTCTGCTGCCGAAGGGGGCATGTCCCATTTCACCATCACATCGAAGAATAATCCTGTTGGGCCCAAACTCAACAAAGTCCAGTTCAGCACTTCAGGTGGGTCTGGAAATACTACAAAGGCAAAAAAAGAAAAAGTTATTGTAATCCGAATGTGTGTTTGGTTTAAGTCAGGACAGAGCTACACAATTAATCAATATTGGCTTCTTTAACAAAACATTTGTTAGCATGATACTGGGGGGTTTCTTTACATGCTCTTCCTGTGTCCATCTGGGTCTCCACCAGCTTCTGTGCAAAATTGCCCTAGGTATTAATGACTATACAGAAAGACTGCTGCTCCTAGGTCAACCATCTTGGAATGAATCAGCTTGGACACACCCAATTTGTTACAACCAATCACAAGCTCAGTCATGTAGAGATCGTGTCACATGCTCATGGAAGCTTCAGAATGTTCATGCAATGCTCACACTGTATCCACAGCAAGACTTACCAGTCCTAGCTAGTATCAGCTAATTATCGGCTAGCTTGAATGCTATATTAGATTAAAAATGAGTAGTAATGCAGATGAAATAAAGATTGTTTAACAATGAGGAGGTTGTGGCTTTAGAGGCAGAAATTCAGGAGAATTTGAGCTGCCTGTGTGACTTAACTATATTCAGTGAACTGAAGTGGGATATGTATACCAATCAATATCCAATACATACACACTGTTGATATTTTCACTGTTGCTATGTTATTACTAATATTGCAATGGATTTTTTCCCTTCAATTTTGTAAGCTCTGGTGAGGCCCAAAGCAGTTTTATAAGCAGTCCCTAAATGTGGAAACGCCCCACTTGTGTTCAAATACTGTGAAAATGACTTGTTTTATTGTCTTTCTTCCTGCAAATTTTTTAATAGATCCTACCGAACCTGCATTTACAAGTCTGACTTACCAATGTCTTCCACTGAAAAGAACATTTCATCGTAAACAATGTTGTTCCGTGAGCGCAGCTGGATGAAATATCGTGACCAGATACTTGTATGGTTGGCATCAAAGTAGCACTCATTTTCCACTGTGGTGCTGTAGCTTGGGCACTCCTGCCATTTCCCATCATTCTTCTTTTCCCTACAGATCAGAAAAGAGAAATAAGGGATGTTAAACACGGGTTTTAAAACGTTTCTGAACAACCTGTTCTGTATTAAACTTGAGGTTTGGAGCAGAGAAATATAAAATGTAAATTAATAAATAATAATAAATAATATAGCTTGTCAGTACTTCAGCATGAACAGTCTTAGGTCACCCGGCTTCGTCAGATTCCAGAAAGATCCGACATCCCAGTGACAGCGGAACGTTACGAGTTCCCGGGAATAGCAGCCAATCAGATGAGGCAGAGATGTGTTCTGAGCTGGAAACGTAATCAGCTTGGGGTTATTCTATAGGTCAAACAGATTCAATTCAATTTTATTTGTATAGGACTTTTAACAAAGGACATTGTCTCAAAGCAGCTTTACAGAACATGAGAAACATAGTACAAATCGCTAATATACTGACATAAATCTTATTTTTCAAACAAATAAGACTTTATCTTTAAAGTATATAGCCAAAGACTGATTGGTTCTAGTTTAGCTTTTCTGAAGTGATTGCCTCAGGTGATATATATATATATATCCATGTGTGTGTGATTAAATGTTACTCATTTTAAAATATCACAAACACTTTTGTTTGAATGCACTCTGTAATCATGAGCTTAAAATTTGATAAATATACAATATAACTCAGTAATATTTAAACTTTTGTCCCCTCAATATGAAATGACCCCAATCCCCAACAGCGAAGAAGCTTTATTAATGATATATTTTTTTGCTTTATATCACCCTATATCAGATTGCTTCATGCCTAGTTCAAAGCCAAATAATTTTTAATCAAATTTCATTTTTTAGCAAACTAAAAATATGCTTATTCTCCCCTCAGATTTCTGGTAAGAATGTGTGCTTTCACATCAGTTTGTCTTAAGCTGGGATAAATGAAGGAAACAATGTCATAGCTGCTATAGTCTGTCTTGTCTTTGTTGCTATATCTGCCTCCACTCTTCTGGGAAGGCTTTGCACTAGATTTTAAAGTGTGTCTGTAGGAATTTCTGCTCATTTGGCCACAGTGAGCAGTAATGTTTAGTGAGGAGGCCTGGAGCACAATCTGTGTTCCAATTTATTACAAAGGTTTCCAGTGGGGTTGGGGTCAGGACTCTGTGCAGGACACATGTACTTCCACATTGACTTTGACACACTATGTCTTGTATGGTTTTTACTGTCATGCAGGAACATGTTTTAACTCAAACTCTTAATTCCAGTGGAGGAAAATCTTCATGCTACAGCATACTAAGACATTGTAGAAAATTGTGCTTTCATTATTATGGAAAATATTTAGGGAAATTCATATATGGATGTGATGGTCAGGTGTCCACATACTTTTGGCTGTATTGTATACCTGTGTGTCTGTTTGCCTGTCTCTTTATCTGCTTGCGTCTGTCTTACTGTGTGCCTGCCTGCCCGTCCGTTTCTGCCTACTAAGTTAGATATCACTTTATTGTTAAACAATATTAAACATAATGTGACATGAAATAAATTTTTGTATGTTTTTATTTAAAATTCTGAGATGGGATTTTGACCAGATTTGTCAAAATTATTGCATATTAATCCTTATTTAAAGTCATATTAAAATAATTCTAGTTTCTAGATGCTAGTTTTCTTACGTTTTTAGATTTCAAATAAAAAGTAAAGAAAAAAAGCAATAATGCTGAATTATATTTCTTCTTTATATACCCATTTTATTTTATTTTCCCCTCAATTTCATATTTGTGGCTTTATAAATTATCCTGTGTTTTACCAGCATATGCTGATGCTTTGGTGATCAAAATACTAGCAAACAAATAATACTAATTAATACTCTGATGATGTAAAATAATAATAATAATAATTGCATTATTAAATGAATAAAACAACATGAACATCATTATTATTTATTGCTGCTTTTCAACATGTTTTATAATCTGTATAAGACTTGTAGGCAGAGTGTATCCATGTCCAGCCTATTTGTGGACATGTTGACACACTCATCATGGTATTCTCAGAAAGCAGAAGCTCTCCTGTGCTCTTATTTCCACTGCAGGAGTGACAGGATGCAACATAAATCACAGCTGTATCACAGCCCGAGAGGACAGCGGGTGGCTTTTTCCTGGAAGTGCTGGCTAGCATTTTTCATGTGTAAAAACGATAGTGTGTCAGCATGGGGCTTCTGCCAAAGCTTGCACAGTCGCTCTGTTCCCTGAGCCCTGAGATTTAAAATGTTAAATATTTACTCAAATATAATTATATAATCATACTGTTTTTTTAATTATTTTTTACAGAGCTTTGTCATATAAGCTATATTTTTAAACACAGAACAACATTAGTGCTCAAGAAGAAAACGGTGAATTATTTTGGTGTGATCCTGTTAAAGTGCCCTTATAGGAAGGAGGATCCGTGCGAGTGTGAGGGATTTGGGGGAAGACAGAGCATGCTGTAACAGCTTCACTTTTGGCTCAATGCCAAAGTATCAGTATCCTGTTTATCAAAGGCTGCCAGAGCTGAGGTTCCTCAGTTTGTCCTACAGAGGGCAAAGCAAGCACTAAGAAATCAGAGCTACTGCATTCTGCATGGAACTGATCTGGTCCTATCAAACAACCCAAGTGCTCTCTCTCTCTCTCTAACACTCTCTCACACTTTTTCTTTCACACTCACTCACAGTCTCTCATGCTCTCTCTCTCTTACTTTCTCCCACTCTCTCTCTCTGTCTGTCTCTCTCTCTCGCTCTTTTTCTCTCGGTCTCTCTCAAGCGCTCTCTCTCTCTCTCTCCCTCACACTCTTTTTCTCTCGGTCTCTCTCAAGCTCTCTCTCTCTCTCTCTCTCACTCTCCCTCACACTCTTTTTCTCTCAGTCTCTCTCTCACGCTCTCACTCACTCACATTCACTCAGTCTCTCTCACACTCTCATATGCACTCTCTCTCTCTCTCTCTCTCTCTCTCTCACACACACAGATACAAAGAGGCCTATTTATTTTTTCCATCATCCTAAGGTCCAACAATATATATTTTTTTCCTGATACTGTTCCCACCAAAAAACAAGAAGCCTTTATTATTGCCACACATTTCATTAGAGCACAGTGAAATTCTTTTCTTTCCAGGTTTTGGAGGTTGTGGTCAGTGCACAGGAGCATGGTACACTGCCCCTGGAGCAGAGAGGTTTAAGAGCCTTGCTCAAGGACCCAACGTCAACAGCTGAACAGTGCTGGGGCTTGAACACCAATCTTCCGACTAATAACCCAAAGTCTTAACCATTTGAGCTACCACAGTTATAGTGATGCCAAAAAAATAAAAATCAATAATTCCAATAAATGTTTTAACACATAAATGAAAATAAATATTAATTCTCACTCTTAAAAAAATTTTTAAACTACCACTGAATTTTGAAGTATGTTAAAGGAGTAAAATAAAGACAGATATTTTCCAGGAATCACCCAGGCATGTAACATATACTTTTTGATACTAAAGGTTTATTTTTTATCACTATTCTGAATTAAAAGCGATAGTTGTACATGTTAAACAGAACCCTGCAAGACTAGTGGTTAGGCTTCTGTGCTCTGACCACCATGACCCAGGGCAACCCCAAGCCACTCCAGGGTCAGTGTATTCCCAGTTTCAGTCTCAAGTCCAGATAAATTGGGGAGGGTTGCATCCCTCAGGAAGGCCATCCAGAGTAAAATCTGTGCCAATTCAAATATGCAGATAAATGATTTGCTGTGGAGACCCCTCATAACTGCATCCAATTAATTATAAGAAACATCATAACATTTTCTCTCCACACAGTAATTCTGGCTGAATTGAAATCACTAGTTTATATCAATGTTCTGGTTACAGTATGGTTTCATTTATATAGCAACAGCTCATTTTTCGTGACTGGTATGATGGACACACCACATAATTAAAGACCTATAATAACAATGAATAAAAATGTGTTGTTATTTAGCAAAGAAAAAGTATGCAGTATTTGTTGGTGAAGTTTTCCTTAATGAGACGTTAAGCTTATTTAACATTGCTGGAAGGAGTCTCCAGTTTCAGGGCTTTATAACAGCTATAACAATTTTTTTTGTCTTATTAACATTAAAAGAGACAGAAGGTAGGCTGGTAAAGGAATTAATTAATGTAAGTGATAACAGGAACTAACCTAGTCTAGTAAACATTACACAAGATTAAATGTAATTATCGACAGTTACTTTACAATTGACTTTCTTTAATCCAGAGGAGTCCAATTTTATCCTAAAAGGGCTGGTGTTGATGCAGGTTTTCATTTCATCCAAGCAGAAGACACACCTAAGTCTAATGAAAGCCACCATCAGCCTATTAAACAGATGGAATCAGATGTAGCTCCTGCTTGATTAGGATGAAACACTAGCCCTTTGACGACAATATTGGCCACTCTTGCTTTATTAAATTCATGAAAATAATTGCTCTACTTCTAATAAAAGATACTCTACTTCATCACTTCTATTTTTTTAATAATATAATATAGCAGCATGCCCCTAAGTGCTTTATTTCTTACACTGGTACAGGTAGTACACCATTTCAGAGTGGTGGTGTAAACATCTGAGATTAAAATCTCCCTACACACTATTTAATGCCTCCAGTTTTCATCCACACAAAAGATTTACAATGTTTAGTTCCTATAAATATATATAGGAACTAATATATATATATATATATATATATATATATATATATATATATATATATATATATATATATATATATTTGAAATTACAGGTGAGGTTTTATTTTTTATTTATTTATAATTTTTTTAAAATCACTGGTTATTTTTAAAGACATTACCTGAGAATGAATGTCTAATTATGTAAAATGGTAAAGTTAAGACGAATGTTTTTGCCAAGTCACCTTGAAAAAAAAACTATTATGGTTAAAAAAAATTCAGGGGAACGTCCTGTACTCGGTTGAAAATCTTCACTTCTTGTATTTTGTCTTTATTTTCAAGTTTTGGAATTGGTGGAAGATGGTGTCAAGTAAAAATACACAACAATCCACCCTCGAGTTATGCTCACAGACTATGCTTACTTAGTTATCTGGCAAAATGTACCTCAGAAGATTGCATACAATGCAAAGAGCTTAATTTAAATCAGATTTTTATGAAGCTCCTATGTGACAATGTCCACTGTTAGAAGTGCTATATTTTCAGAGAAAGAATAATTAAAGCAGAGTTTGAGAAATTAACACGCAGTCCTAATAGACTAAGACATTCTGTCTTAAACCTCATTTTCTTTTTTATATCCCACATACTGTAACTACTGCAAAACTTTTTGTCCTGTCCCATTTTGATCTTAGAACCAAATCATTTAGTATGCGCCGATTCCAAATAATAAAACACAGATTATATGTCTTACAGTATATTACACAACAAGAGTGACCTACAGCTTGTGTAGTGTGAGTGTCATTGCAGCAGCTCAACAGAACACACAAAGTGGCCTCTTGAGGGGGAAAGTGAATTCCTATAGAGTATAGAGTGCTTGTGCTTTCAGTGGGAGGAGGAATACTCTGGTTGGTTCTCACAATCACTCTTGATCATTTCTCTGGTATAAGAAGGAGCTTCCTGATCAAAACATCCTTTTTCTGGGGCAATTTGACTTCTTTGTAGTCTAAATCCTTCTATGCTTGAACTTATGTACAAGAATATACTAATTAATGCAAATGTCAGGATAACAATACAATGAAAAATGTTCTGGGCTCACGGGTTTTGATACATACATAAATATCTTACTTTTGAATAATGGATCTGTCTTCATCTTGAAGAATCCCATGACCAGACACACAAACTGTGTCTGTCTTGCCAAAGGCTGAGCATAGCAAGTCAACAAAAGCTCCAATGTCATAGCCATAATTCTGGAATTACCCATATGAATGATAGAAATCAAGACTCTACCTTGTATTGAGACTTGTACATCTTCTGTTGCAACAGCAGCAACGAGGAAGAGGCAGATGAAGAAGTACAGATGGATCCCCATGGCACAGCTTCCTACAGAGAGTAGGTTTACAACACAGAGTTTAGTAATGTATCTCAGAAAAGTGTACTGTGACTTCATTTATCACAATATATATGTAATACATTTTCCTACTATTGAAAAGTTTCATAAAGAAAGGCACTCGACAAAGAAAGAAAGCAGTCAGAGAGTATCATGGGAAATCATGATAAAGTGGCAAAAAAAAAAATGGGCATCACTGTTAAGGTAAACATTTCACATCATATTGTCTGCCCAACTAAACTCAAATTTCCAAACTCAGATTTTGTGTACTAATACTAGACATAACAGATAAGTACAAAGAGCTGAAAGTTTACCCTACATTAAAAAAGTTGTTCTATTACAGTGTATTGTAAATACAAATAAAAATGGAGAATATGGACAGAAAATTGGACATGACATGTAGTTTACAGTATTATTACTAGATGTTTTAAGACCAAATGTATAAGTTGAGACAGGATCTTCTAAAACTCTGAAATACTCAGACTATTTAACCAACAGCCTAAATACACAGTGCTGTGCAAATGCTTTGGGCAGGTGTGGAACAAATGCTTACATCAAACATCAATTTGATTTAGATTTTTCTTCTGTTCTTGTACTGCATTTTATGAATTGGCACAGATTTTTCTCCGAATGCCCTTCCTGATGGATACAACCCTCCCTATTTTATCTGGACTTGGGACTGGCACTGGGAGTACACTGAACCCACAATGCTGTACTGCATTTTATAAATGAATAAAAATAAACAAAAATTCTTACTTTACAGAATTTCTTCACACCTGTCTAAAACTTGTATGTATGTATGTATGTATGTATTCTCATTAGTTCCATATGCTAGTAATGGATGTTAGGAAGGCAGACACAGCATGACACAGTAATTATGTGAACTCTGTACCAGATGTTGCTAGGAAATGTGGAGGGGTTTGTTTAAAGGAAAGTTAATTTGGCAGTTGGACACAGTTCACAGCATGGACGACAAAGAACATGTACAATAGAATAAACAACCAAAGACAATCTAAACTCACATGAGCTAAAAATAAGTGTACATGCTCTTAATCAGGAAGGAAGCTTCCCCATGTGGGAAGCTGATCTGTTTAATTAAAGACATTGGTGATTTAAAATTCCGCAGAGAAAAGCTCTTTGGTTTGTTCTTTGGGGATTCTTTAAAGGGTCTCTTGGTAATTATGGATACTTAGTGACAATTTCCATCTGGAACTGTCTTTCACGAGGTGTTATGGGATTCTATATAGGTTATAGCACTAAAGCACCCTTAAAGGGGCAAATCTAATTTGTTTGCTCAGACTTGTTCACAGATCCATGCTGGTTGTTATAGAAACAACATATAGAGGCAGCAAACACCCTTAAACCTTCTGGTTCTGTCCTTCTCATTGCTGTTCTGGCCACAAATAATTGATATCAAGAAGAATGCATGTTTGCAGTGGACATCTGCAGTAACTGCTCTGTCCTGGTGAGGGGCACATGGGATTTTAGAATGTTTCTCATTCTGAAATAATGGCCTGTTTTTGAAAGAAAACTGAAAAACCACCAACTAGAAGAAGAAGAAGATTGAGTGAACTACTCCACATTGCTAATTTAAATTTGCCAATGTAAGTTGCTCAAAGACACAAATGGCTGAGCAGATGGTTAAGGGTCTTGCTACCCAACAGTGATAGCTTGGCAGTGGTGGGATTTGACCTCACAACCTTCTGAAAGTAATTTTTTTTTGTTGTTTTGATTTTTGTTTGTTATTAACCAGTCCCTCCAGGATGTCATGATTTCTCATGATAAAATCAAGAAAACTGTGCAATATTCAGAGGAGTTTGCAATTGCACAAAAAAAAATACAGCAAATATTCCACAGATTTGGGCCAAGATGTTTTGTTTGATGACATCACAACACATATTCTCCCAAAACCCCTGTGTTTTTCATCTGCTGCTATATTTATATTCATGTTTATTTCTATTTTGCACTACCTCAACTGCTGCTATATTGTATTTTTTGTTGTCAGGCCCCAAAGTTCATCATCATCTCATTTTATTACATTTCATTGCACCTTCTTTTTCTGTTTTTTTCAGTGCTAAGTGTCCTGTGTTTTTGTGTTGTCTTTTTTGTATTTATTATTTTTGCACTGTCTTGTCGTTGCTTTGTTTGCACCTAGCTGCACACTTTTCACTTTAGCTTTGTGTCGTTCTTGTGTTTGATCTTTATGTTGTATGTTTATGTAGCACCAGGTCCTGGAGAAACGTTTCATTTCACTATATACTGTGTCAGCTATATGTGGTTGGAATGACAATAAAGCTTTTTGAATCTTCAATTCAAGTGTGTTCAACATAAATATAGCAATCATAAAAAGTAATTACATGTGTCTTCACTAGTAGAAGTTTAAAAGAAGAATCCTGTGCTTGCGATTTCACAAATTCAAGTAGTTTTCTACAAAATTGCAAATTCAGGAAAATAACCTGCATCAAATTAAGCATTTTGGCTACAACAGTCACAAAAAAAGGGACTGGATAAGCAGCACTAAAGCAAAATAGCAGCAGTAACTATGTTATAGTTTCAGTGTTCGGTTCTGAAATCAAAATGAAAAGTAATCCAACTAATATTGACTCTGACGGCACATGGAGAGATGTTTTAAATGCAGATCAAACCAAGCGCCAATCCCCACCCAATGTCCTCGAACATTTTTAGCCACCTGTAATGGTGTTAATGAGATCATTAACTGAACATGAACATAAGTAAGCAAGTCAGCATGTAATAGAACACGCCTTCAAGTAAAAAGCCTGAGCTGTGTGGAGAGCTTGTGAAATGTTTTTCTGTCCTCTCCTGCTACTGGAAAGTCAATTCTCAGAAACAGCATCTCACAGTCGCGGCTCCTGCCTTTGCACAAATAAGGAGCAGCCTTTCAGTCACACCCACAGTGAAGGAGGCTTATTTTCTACAGTTTTAACAAAAACCTAGAATAACATCTCATGGAAGGAGGTTAAAGGGCCATGTACTATTCAACTCCAATTTAATTTACAATTAACATCTGCACTACTTTTATATTTTAGTGTGTAAATGTAACAGTTAATTGTTGAACTGTGCATCCTAATGGCTGTACTGACAAAAATTTAAAGCCTGCATAGAAAATCTAGAAACATCATGAGCAATGATAACAGATTCACATCCATGCTGCTGCAGCTCTCTCTCTCTCTCTCTCTCCCCATTTTCAATCCAAATACGAAGGTAGCAAAAATGACAGATGCTGGTTTGTTGAAGACACACAAAGATAATTCAATTTAAATACAGAATTATAAAAAAAAATACAGAATTATAAGGCCAATTATGTTTATTTTAATATTAAAAAAAGATAAATTATGTAACAAAGAAAAAAAAACACATTGATTACAAATCCACCTTTATCATCCACCTAATGATCTATGATCCACCTAAATCACCTTGATCTTGCATTTATTAAAAGTGAATTTTAAATACTTAGATTTTAAAATAAAGGTAAACTTTTAAAACCAAATAAGCAACAATAAACACATTTCTCCTCCATATTTCAATACATAGTACAAGAATCTCAGAATGATTATTCAGTTTGTCAAATTGAATTGAATCTTTATTCATTAAAAAAATAATAATAATAAATCACACTTACTACTGACATATTATAGAATATTTTGAAAACGAATAAATTATTAATCTGAACTTATAATAAAGAGATTTGAAACTTGAAATCCCGGCATACTTGTGCCTATAAATTACACACTGCTGATTTATGTAGACTTTATTTCACATATTTAGGATCATTGCATCGTCTGTGCAATGGAAAGGAAGTAAACTTTAAACGTGTTTTTAATCTATATGCAGACATTTTTCTAAAAGTTAAATATTATTGCATGACTACGACACTTGTCATACTGTACTACTCTGTGTGGATATGTGCATGTGTCTGTTACTCCAAAAAGGGGTTGAACCTACAACCTCTTCAAATGCGTGAGCATATTCATGAGTAACTTGGTGAATTATAACTCTTTTCTGGTTCTAACGTTGAAGCACAAGTAAACTATGCTTGGGGCAATATTGCACCATAGGAGCTGGTGCTTTACATATTAGTCTATAAGTACTTGACTCATATTCCCCCCTTCTATGCGCATATTGATAGAACATATTTAAAGAAAAAGGCAACAAACCAAACAAATGGAATTTTATTGCCCATCTGTTCCCAGCATGTAACCTGAACCAGTATTTCTGTGCATTGGGCAATAACTTTAAACACAGTGTGTTGACACTACAGAAGGTTAGATTAACTTTTGATGTTACTAACAACAGAAAAACAGGGTTCCTGTGTAAAAGGACTTTAAACGTGTTTCTATGCTTAATTCAGCTGTAATTGTAATGTAATTATCATTGTAAATGTAATTATCATGATAGTGAGGGTTCATTAATGTAGGAAATAAGGACATATGTAAACAACGTAAGTATCTTGAGGCTTTTTTTGTTGTTTTCTTCCCCTGTTTCAATGCATATACACACATCTATACACACATGCACACACATATACAGGAACTTACTGTTCCACAGCATTCCTAGTCCCTATGGATAAGTGTCCTGTTATGTTTTTCTACACAACACTTACCGTTACAGAGAGTAAGCAATCCTTCACACCTCACAGGACCAGGTTTGCAATTCCCAGGGAATTGTGGGAAATCCAATATCCAGGAGCAGCATGTAAACCGCTTTAGCAGAATACGCGTCGGATTCCTCGACAGATTTGCGCGAGCGCTTGTGAATCTAGATTAGATTCGCGTTTTGCTCTGATTAACAGATCCGTTTCGATATGCCTGGCGATCTCCTAAATGCTGAAACTGGCTATACAAATACACAGACTCGATCACGCCGTGTAAAGTTGTTCCGACCTTCTACCATGAGCTACAGCTGAGACGTGTTTTCGTATTCGTGTCCTAAACGAGGCGTGGGACTCCGCCCTCAGCGCGCGCGCTCAGCCCTCGCCTGCTTTCTAGTAATGCACTTATAAAGTCTTGCTTCTTATCCCTGTTATTAATACGAGTAGGACTTCATTACTGAAGATTGATTAAGACATGTAGTACAGGCTGGGAAATGAATCGATTCATTTATTTGTCAGTGGTAGACCATAGAGGGGGAAACCTATCAATAATCTTACCATGTCTGAACATGTTAAACCATCTTTCCTGAACAATGTGAACTTTACACAAGCAAAAGGCATGTCCCTGAAGACAAAACTCTGATTAGATGAACTGCTTTGACTGGAAACTGCTTTTTTTGACTGCTTTAACAGGAATTCAAGAGATATGATGAGCAATTTCATTTCCATAATTATTTGCACCCTTGATGAAAATGAGTCAAAATGAGTAAAGAATTATTGATGTGACATAAGAAGCTTTACTACTAGATTTCAGGGCAAAATGTCTTTATATAATTATTTTTAAGGACAATTACTTTGTATTAATTTTAAATACTTAAAATATGAAGGACCTGGGATCAGAAAAAAATAAAAACTTCTTGATGTCACAGGAACGCACAGGGCTTCTCATAAAAAAAAAAAAAAACATACTGGGGTGCCATTACTTTCATCAGGTTTGTTCAGAGATTTTATAGACAGTCTGATGAGAAGAATCTTTATTAAAGGAAATGTTTCTATAACTGTTTTAGTGGAAATGTACGAACCGTTATACTGCATGTTTATTGTATAACATAATTCAGACCCGTTCTTTCTAGGGTGCCAATACTTTTGTGTTTGAACATATGTGAGTTATAGCCCACTGTTCACTGTGTGTTGTCGCATACCTGATGAAGTGATCTTTAACCCCTGACTATGCCATGTGAATAAAACAAACAAATGACCTTCTGTACTATGCTCTTATCTCAAACTATACACAGGTATAATTAAGTAGATGTGCTGTACTGCCTGCTCTGTAGCTGTCTGTGCATTTAACTCCACCTCATCGCACAAACACACTAAAGTGCTCTAGTCCAGTTGCTTGCACAGTGGTTCTTGAATTGCAGTAGCTAGAAATTAATTTCTTTCATTTGCTTTATAGAATTATAGAATGATGTTTAGCTTTCCTTAAGTGAGTGCCTAACTCAAGGTCAATAAAAAGTGTAAAAGGGCTTGTATTTTCAGTTTATTGTATTATACTTTATTCCCAAAAGAAGCCAAAGTATAAAATGTATGTGGTCTGATTTTACTTCATTTTACCTGACCATAATCTAACCTGAAATTTTAATTGACACTAAAATGTGCATGTTTTGGGGGTGTTTTTTGTGTTCTATCAAAGCATGCATTGTTTTACTCAATAACTTAAATAAAATGCATCAGCTGATATATATATATATATATATATATATATATACACATATATATATATAGCATTAGCAAGTAATCTCAGTAATCTCATGAGTTCACATGCTCATAATTTCAATATAATTATTCATCTCTGCTAAATATACAAAACTATATGGCCAAAAGACTGTAGCTACCAGACCATCACCATCACACCTATCTGTGGCTCATTCCAAACCTGTTCCAACACAATTGAAAGCCCACAGTTGTACAGAATGTTATTGTATCCTGTATTATTACAGTTCTCCTTCATTACAGAGACCAGACCAAACATGTTCCAGCCTGACAATGCCCCGTGCTCAAAAAGAGGTCCATGTAGGCATAGTGTGGCAAATTTGTAGTCAAATAATTTGAGTGTTCTACACAGAGCCCTGACCTCAACCCCACTAAACATGTTTGGGAGGAACTGCATCACTGACTGCACCTCAGGCCTTTACTAATGCTTTTTTAAGTGAAGGCCCAAATTACCACAACCATGCTCCTTAAACGAGTGGAAAGATGTTCTGCTTCCCAGTAGAGCAGATGTTATTATAACTGCAAAGAGAAACTAGATATGGAACATGATTTTCAAAAGTACATATAGATGTTATAGAAAGCTGTCCACTATATAATAGACCATACAATGTATGCATAATCTCTCCAACACTCCACAGCAACGTGAGACAAAAATAATTTTGGACATCTTTGCAAAGAGAGATTTACCTCCAAGTACCAGGAACAGCACCATTTTTCTCTATATCTTTAGGTGCTTTGTGCATATTTATATATGTATACAGTATGTGTTTGTGTAGTGACATCACAACCATTGATTCATGGGAACTCTTTAGAACGGTCCTGAATGAGGACCTTTGCAAGATGTTATTGGTTTTCAAACAGAAAAACACACACAACAGTCATTGCACTTTAATCATTTATTCTCAGAGACGGTCATTACTGATCTTCTGTAAATCTCCCTCATCTTATTTTTAGACACAACACAATGTTAATAAAAATCTTCTTGTTATAGGAACAGAAGGTTTGTGAATTAAGTTGATACTTGTCTCTGAAGGTGCATTATTCTCAATATGACATTGCAGGAAAATGTCTCAAATTCCAGCTTTCATAAGGCAGAGAAAATATTACACTGTCTCTTTTAATGAAGAAATTAGCCATATGGCATGATGAGAGAAAAACAAAAAGGCTGCATGTTCAGTCTGCAACTTATTTTCACTGGCCTGATAAAATCACTGTCAGTACTGCTTTCGAATATATATATATATATATATATATATATATATATATATATATATATATATATATATATATAATATATTTATTTGTTCCCATTTTTTGACATTTAATTAAAACACACATAAAATATAATCAAAGTATCACCATCTCCTGAAATAGTTTATTATCTGTGTGACATTTGTCTAAAGAAAAGTAATTTGTTGTAATGTATCTTTGTATTTAACATTGTATTTAAATGTATATAATCAGTCTTCACAGAACAGAACAGAACAGAACAGAACAGGCTCATGTTCAGTATCATAACCCACTGTTTTCTGAGCTCTTCACATCTGCTCATTTTATCTAATCAACTTCAATTTATTTTCACATCAAACATCAGAATGGGCAAATATGTGCTCCCAATGACTTTGACCACGGCAAGGTTGTTGGTGCCAGATGGACTGTTTGATGGTTTCAGAAACAGATGATGAGTTTAAACAGAGTGGTACAAAAAAAAAAAAATCTAAAGGTGGTTTAGGAGAGTGGACAGACTATAGTAACTCATATAACCACTCTATACATCCATGCTGAGCAGAAAAGCATCTCAGAATGAACATACTGAGTCTTGAGACAGATGGGCTGCAACCGCAGAATCAGAATCAGGTTCCACTCCTTTTAGCCAAGAACAGAAGTGTGAGCAGTCTTGGAAAGTGACGTGGAGATCTTTATCTGATCTTCAACTGTCCAGTTTTGGTGAGCCTGTGGCCAGTGTCATTTCAGATTCCTGTTCTTGGCAGACAGCATTGAAACCCGATGTGATCTGCCGTGTTCTGCTGCCGTAGCTGCAATATCTGCCACATGGTGGAATGTGTTGTGTATTTAAGGTCATTTAAGAAAATATAAAATTTAAATAACCTCCAGATGAATTGAGAACAATTATTGTAATATAACATAATTAATTATCCTGATTTCTGTTGCTGTTTAGGTTGGCATTCTTAATGCAACACGTCTCTACAAACATCTCCACAAAATCCCAAATCAATCATATGCAGTATACATGGAATAAATCGAGAAGGCTAGTTTGGAGTAGGATCCAGGCAAAGTAAAGTTTTCTGAAAGTCAGCGTCATTTGTCCTGAACACTATATAGTGAGTGTCATTCAGGTCAGATGCAGTTCTTAGAAGCATATCTGTGGCAGTTGAAGCCAGAGTAGCCCTTATCTGTGTGATAAGGGAAGTGATGTGTGACTTTTGGATTCGTTTGGTTATGTGGCAGCTTTAATCATGATCTTATTCATTTTCCAAATACGAAAAGAAGCACATTTTGAGTGAAACAAAATATTTGACGGCATATGTTTGTTTCATTTTTAACACTAAAAATTAGAGTTCGATATTTCATGCTAATCTGAATACTCAGTAAACTACTGGATATTTTTAATGTGAACTCTTGAACTAAAGTCAGACCATGGACCTACTGTTCAAACAGACACATTATTGGCACAAGTGAACACTACTTACACATCGGGTTTTTAACAAGAACCTTTCAAGAATTTTAAAGACAATGACATCTGTTATATCTATTATAGCACTGTATCTGCCATTATTAGCAAATTACAATTTATCTACATTACCATGTTTCCACCATTACAAAAGCACATTAAACCTTTTAGTTCCTGCTTAAAAGCATCAACAAGAGCTTACCCTGTTCAGACTGACCTCACTGAATGTGTGCATTGTTTTGTGGATTTGTGTCATGTGTCTGTGTGTTCTGTAGGAATGCAGCAGCTGCTGGTTCACCACCTCCCCTTCTAGAAGAACAGAAGCGATGACGGAAATTCCATACGGCTCCTTTTTGCCGCTGGAAGGTATGCAAAAATATAGGGGAAAAGTCTCTCAAAAACTTTTAAACACACTCAAGTCATTATCAATTGTTTCTTTAAAATAAATAAATAAATAAATAAGCACACACACACACACATATATATGTATATATATATATATACAATAGCTCTAAAAATAGTAATACTGAAAAATAAATCCCTTGACCTACTTGTTCAAAAGAAAATGCATGCCTCTCGTTTCACTGAACTTCCTACACAAAATACCAGGATTCTATGCATACATCTACTTTTTAGTTATTATTTTGCAAGCCAGTTATCCAGTGAATTTGATACTGTTTAAATTTCTGTGTATGTAAAATTGATGTATTTGTATTAAAAAACCAAAGACATCTGCTCTCAGTGATGTCAGTCAGTTCAGTAACATCCATTCTCACTCACTCACTTTCAGTAACTGCTTTTCAAGGTCAGG
The DNA here is from genome assembly GCF_019097595.1 of Hemibagrus wyckioides. Lineage (NCBI taxonomy): Eukaryota > Metazoa > Chordata > Actinopteri > Siluriformes > Bagridae > Hemibagrus > Hemibagrus wyckioides. The sequence goes on from NC_080727.1 coordinate 12,973,533, forward strand.
ATTGTTGAATGTTTCTCGGGAACACTGGGCACGAGGCAGGAATGCCTCCTGAATGGTAGGAAAGGCCATCTCAGTGAACACAGACATACACATTCATACCTAGGGGAGTTTATCTTACAGGGATGTTTTAAGAAGGTAGAAGGAAACCAGAGACTCCAGAGGAAACCCATGGGAAGAACGCTACACAAAATAGAATTATTTAATTACTAGTACACAATAATAGCCATAATATTGAGGAGTGAAGTGTATCATATTATGAATCAAAGTATCATGTCACTTAACACTAAAATTTCCATGAAATCCTTCTACTGTTGAACTTTTTTTGTTAATGTTTTACAATGAAATAAATTAACACTGATTATTAAGTAAACAAAGGAGCTGTAACATTTTCTCCTTATGCAACTGAATGCTTTTTATAGAGTCATATGATTGGATTCATTCCCATCTGATAAGCTGCTCTTTTGCTGTAATTTCCTCTACCATTGTTCCCACATAAATCACACATTTTGGGTTTATTTCCATCTTTCTATTCTAGGCTTACATCTGCGTGGTGTACTAGAGAATCTTGTCACCAGTCTGCTGAAAACAGGAGTGAATTATCACATCTAACAGCCACCAGTAACAATGCAGAGTGAGCAATGTGTCTCTATTATCTTCATGATGGAGGAAACATTGTGTTATTACAGCATGGCATCAGCGTGGCTTCCTGTCTAATCATGTCGGACAATGTGAGAAGGAAATCACTCAGAATGCTCTGAGCACAGGAAAAAGGGAACTAGAAAAGCAGAGGAGCAGAGGGCAGGCTAATATAAGGTCATATAGAGAGTAGGGTAGAATTTAATGTTGTTTACTCTGAGACAAATCTATTACAGCAAATGAAAATATTTTGAATATATTCTCATTTAGAGGCATTAGTGGTATTTCCTATCATAAGACTAAAATAAATAAATTATATAAGAATATAAGATGTCAGTAAATATTCTGTTTCATACACACTTTGTAAATGTTACTTCTGTTTTAAATGCAAACCGGGAACACCCCACAAGAGCTGCAGTTTTGGAGATGCTCTGATCCAGTGGTCTAGCCATCACAATTTGTTCCTTGTCAAACTCGCTCAAATCCTTACTCTTGCCCATTTTTCCTGCTTCTAACACATCAACTTTGAGGACAAAATGTTCACTTGCTGTCTAATATATCCCACCCACTAACAGGTGCCATGATGAGGAGATTATCAGCGTTATTCACTTCACCTGTCAGTGGTTATAATGTTATGCCTGAGTGGTATACATATAGTCTTATTAAGTGCAAGAAAAATAAAAAAGAGAGACTGGTGATAGAACATCTGTAGACATAGAGCATCTGTTCACAGCAATAACTTTACATTTACATTTCTGGCACTTGGTAGACGCTGTTATCCAGAGCAGTGTACAATAGTGGTTTGAAGTCTCTATCAATGAATACATTAACACTGGTTCAATAGCTCACAGACTTAGAATACCATCAGCCTAAAACTGTGTTGGGAGGATTTTTTTTTTTTTTTAAATCATTATAGAACATACAACAATAGATAAAACAAACAGGAGGAAAAGGACAGTTGATTGTCCGTGGTTACCCAAAGGTTGCAAGCAGTCACCAAAGGGGAGATCAGAGAGTTCGGCAGGTATATTGCTGGGGATGAATCACCTGGGATGACCAGTGGTTCAGTTTTGCTGGGACTGAGATTCAGATGATGAGCTGTCATCCACGATGATATGTCCGTCAGACATGCTGAGATCCGAGCAGAAGCTGTGGTATCTGAGGGAGCGAAGGAGAAGGTTATCACTTAGGTGATAACAGGAACTAGCATGTTTTGCAGATGTTCCATGATAAACATGGTTTGGTGCAGGTTTTATGCAGGGAGCCCTTCCTGATGCAATGCTCCTGTTTTTTATTTGAGCTTGGGACCATCACTGAGCATGCACTGGCTTGTGCAATCCCCAGTGGCTGGGTTGGTTCTCTGCCCAGGACCCAATCCTATTTGTGGCATTAAGAGCATATGAGCCTTGGGAGCTAGACCACTATAAACAAAATGTGAAAGAAAAAAAATGTAATCATTGTTAAATTGGTATAAAAGGAATAAAACACTACAACATGATCTCCTGTAATAGGATGAGAGCAATAGTAATCACTCTATGTGTCAGACTGTATCACACCAACCTGTCACTGATTATTTCTTTTATAACAGCAGGCTTCAAAGTGTTCACAATGAGTCTCAAGTTATCATTCGGTAAGATTAGCAAAACAAATAATAATAATAATAAAAAAAACACTATATGCATTAGTTTAATACCTAACATTTAATAGCTACAGTGCACAAAAACATTTTAATTACATTTTCTGAAATTGCACACTGCTTAATTCACATACTGCATTGTACAAGATAGTTAGATAGATAGATAGATAGATAGATAGATAGATAGATAGATAGATAGATAGATAGATAGATAGATAGATAGATAGATAGATAGATAGATAGATAGATAGATAGATAGATAGATAGCATATTTGATGTAATTTAATGTGCGTTTTGAAGTAAAAAGCCTCATTACATGATGAAAGTGATGGCATTAATGTGTCACCTGACAGACTGCTGATGATCAGATGCCTCAGGAGGCTCTGTTGTGTTTGCTCTTAAAAGTTGTGATTTTTCATGTTCAAGTCCAAAAGTCTCTAAAGTGGACTCATATGGGACCTTCAGAGAAGGAGAAGTGGCCATAGAGAAGTGGCCATTGATGTATTTTGTTTGTAAATATAAACAAAAGTGTCCATAATAGTTCAAAGCACCATTTTTGTATTTTGTGTATTGTTATGTTCTGTACAACCAGACGTGTAACAAGAATAAATGACAGTGGAAAGAGCTACAGAAAGATAAGCAGACAGACAGACAGACAGACAGACAGACAGATAGATAGATAGATAGATAGATAGATAGATAGATAGATAGATAGATAGATAGATAGATAGATAGATAGATAGATAGATAGAAATGCTTCAATAATTTGTTTCCAATATGTCCACTAGGTGGCAGTGTAGTCTTATTTTTGTTCAGATCTACAAGCCAGTAAAACAGTACAAAACTCCCATCACCACACCTAATAATAACGTTTTTAAAAGTTTTTTTGTTTGTTTGTTTCTGTTAATACAGAAACTTGCAGGAATCTATACATTTATTTATTTTTTTATTTATATATTTTTATTTATATTTATTTATTTATTTTTATTTTTTTATATATATTTTTTTAAAGATTCCTGTTGCATGAAGTGCAAGTATGTAGGATCAAATTCATTAATGTGAGCTTGTGGCAGTACTTAACTTCCTGGCCATGGTCATACTGTATTTAGGCTTCGAATTAATACACTATTTGTATGTTTATTTTACAGTCAGTCAGTATTTGTATGTTTATTTTACGTCAGCTTTTATTTCCTGGTGTTTATATCTGTATGTGGTAAACAACATAGAACATACCACCTTTTGTCATTTTTAGGTGAGCAAAAACACTGTAACATGACTGACAGGTGTTTCCTGTTGGCCAGCTGTGTCCTTTTAAATTGATTGTTAAAAAAATAACTAGGTCTAAACAACTACTCATGGATTTATCCTTCATTTTGACCTGTGTTAAAATGGTTAAGCCAACATGAAGACCAGAGCACTATCTAAGGAAGAAAAGCAAACCATTCTGAAGCTGAGAAAAGAGAGACAAATCAATCAGAAAGCATTGCTCAAACATTAGGCATAGCCAATACAATAATTTGTAATGTCCTGTAAAAAAGAGTACTGAGCAACAGACACCAAACAGGTCACCCGAGCAAAGCAACAACTGATGAGAGAAATATTGTGAAAGCTGTGAAGAAAAATCCCCAAATCAACAGTCTGACATCTACAACAACCCCCGCAGGACAGGGGTGAAGATATTACAATCAACCTTTCAAAAAAGGCTTCAAGATCAGAAATTGCACAAGATGTGCATGCAAACATCTCATCAGCAAGTCATTGGAATTCACAAAGAAATACTGAGATGAGCCACAAAAGTTCTGGATCCAAGATTAACATCGTGTGGAGAAAAAAAAAGATCTGCTCTTGATCAAAAACAAATGAGGTCATCAGTCAAGCACGGTGGAGGTAGAGTTATGACTTGATCTTGCATGGCTGTTTCTTGCAGACTCACTAATCATTATTGATGATGGTAGCAGCAGAATGAATTCAGAAGTTTACAGAAACATTCTGTCTGACAGTTTACAGAGAAAATACATCCAAACGAATCAGGAGGAATTTCATGATGATGCTCAAAACGCACTGCCAACACAATAAAGGACTGTATCAGGGGAAGAAGTGGAAAGTTTCAGACCATCACCAGACCTTAACCCAACTGACCAGCACTTCACCTCCTAAAGGGGAGACTGAAAAAGTTTGTCACATATACATTATTGCACAGTGAAATAGCGCATATCCCATCCTTGGAGGGTTGGGGTCAGAGTGCAGGGTCAGCCATGATACAGTGCCCCAGGGCAGGGTGGGGGTTGGGGGCCTTGCTCAAGGGCCCAACGGTGGTGATAGAGCTTGAACCCTGATCTTCTGATCAACAACCCAGAGCCTTAACCACTTGAGCAACTACCGCTCTGTTTGATTATGTCAGTGAGTCAAAAGCTTGATGTAGTTATTGCAAAAAAGGGATCATGCAGCCAAATTTGTTGACTTGAATTGAATGGTTTGTTACAAAAAAGTTTTATGTTGTTTAATACATCTAGCTGTAAATGATTTGGCCTTGCTATTCCAATAGTTTTGTAGGGGACTGTGTATGTTTATAGTTTGGGAACTAGCATCTAAATTTAGAATAAAATAAAGCAGGCAGTTAAAACGGAGATAATAACTGAATAGGCATACATTCATAATGAACAGATAACGAGTTCTAATCAGATACAAAAAGGATCCTTAAGATATTTTTAGAAAGCTTGCCAAAAAGGTTCACCACAAGAATCCTAAAATAAATCATACTAACTGGAGGATATTTCAGGCTCTTGCTTGAAGGCCATTAGTATTAGGCTTGCAAGAGAAAGACAAAATTTATTAAAAAGATATAAATAGTTACACTTACCTGGGATTTTTATCTTTGTATGTTTATTGTCTTTTTTTATCTTTTGTCAGTGGTTTGCTCTAGCAGCCTGAACATTCAGCTACAAAATAAAAAAAGGATTTCTGTCATACTTCTGCATAAACAGGCCTGACATGTTCTATTTATGTAAAGATATTTTTAAATGATATTTTTTTAAAGTGATCTTTTTTTCATGCACTGGAGTTCAGTGTTCAGTTCACCAGATTTAGACTTCTGACCCTATCTGCATTTTGCGTCTTTCCATCCAACAAAAACAATTATTGCACAAGTCTCTGTAGCTCATGGATCTGGCAGTCCTAAATGGTTTAGGGGAATAAAAAAAAACTATTTCGTCACATTCTTCATCACATGCTGCTAAGTTCAACAAATGTTCTGGAAATTATAGTTCAGTTTGCTTAGGGGTCAGATTGTGAAAATATGCTGGTGTCAATCCAGAACCATAAAAAAAACAAGAACATAAAAAGAGTTTGTGTAGAAAAACATAACCCTTTAGGTTGAGTAAGTGCAGGGAATCACTGGGTTGAGTAATCTCTCAGCATTAGCTACTATATTAGTGTGGCCTTGTTCTGCTTAAGACAGATAACTGGTAACAGTTAGACAGATAACAGAGCCACTCAGGCCTCTAGCATGAAGGTAAGCACTGAACTCAAACTACACTGGATAAAATAATGCAGATTTCTATAAAAGCAGCTCCGACAATTCAAAACTATTTCAATTCATTTTCATATGATTATCGTTTCCATAGTAATGTCTCATGCACAGAGATATTACACACGTAATCTAAGCCTAAAAATACACAGATTATGATAATGTATCGCTATTTAATGCATAGAAATATATAAATGTTGATACGGTGACGTTTTCTTTAAGGAGATGTTAATTTAACATTTATGGAAGGACTCTTTGTAACAGTCAGAATTAAAGCTGGAGCTTTTGTGACAGAGGAGTTCATCATTGCAGGAGATTTAGGACCGGTTCTTACACAAATTTCCTTATTAACTGTACACACACACACACACGCAGCCCAAATGTACACAAAATCCAGTTTGTTTTTCTGTTGGTTATATACCCTGTATTATAAAAATCCAAATGAATCCTCTTTAAGACATCATAATCTGATGTTGAGGATAAAAATTAAGCCTTCTATTGATATTTGTTTACCATTGAAAGACAGAGCACTCAGCTCTGCTTCTGCTATGTCATATTAATTAAGGCAAACATGCAAAGCCGTTGTACGTTATTTTGCTCATTTCATAATGCTCACATTCGTATCATGTTTTATACATAGCTTTACTCAATTCTATTAAAAAAAACACTTTTGCTCCTTAAATTTATTCAATTTCTATTCAGTAACAATATAATAATAATATTCTTTTTTTCTCTTTTATTTATTAACTATTTAAAACATGTGTTTAGTTTATTTCCAGCATGAATGGATTCTAAAACCAATTAACTTTGGAAAGTTGCTTTAATGACAAAAAGCTGATCAAATTCTTTCTATTTCATTCAAGATAAATCTTTGGGTTGAGTAAGTGCAGGGAATCACTGGGTTGAGTAATCTCTCAGCATTAGCTACTATAAGAGTGTGGCCTTGTTCTGCTTTAGACACAATAACTGGTAACAGTTAGACAGATAACAGAGTCACTCAGGCCTCTAGCATGAAGATAAGCTCTGAACTTAAACTGCGATGCTCTAAATATTATAATACAACAGATTTCTAAAAAGCAGGTCTGACAATTCAAAACTATTTTTATTCATTCAAAAAGATGCATTTATTTCTTTGTAACCTTTTACATGAATCAAGTTCTGCAAAACGGATTTAAAAGTTTGAGACAATATTTTTTTTAGAAAAAGTTATAAGTTGTAAAAAATAATTTGTATTTCACTTGTACATACCCGAGTACATTTAATTGTGGCGCTCTTTTGACTCATTTTCTTTCTCATTTTGACTCACTACATTTTAATACAGTATGTGCCTCTGTCCTTTTTCCACCCCCAACACCTTCCTTAATAAGCCTTATATTGTATATTTGATTCATTTCTGGTTTATAATGTAAAGAATAGAAGGCTTTGTGTGCTTCATCACTGTATGTGTTTCCAGAAACCTCTGCTATGTGTGACTTCACCCTCCTTGTTAATCCTGCTCATGTCTCTGTCACATATCAGGTAGGTTAAAAAAGCAACTGTGAAAATGAAAATGCTCATCTCTTTAAAGGATTAACTTGTCCAAAAACCAAATTTGTTTCCTTGCAAATGTAGTTGATCAGTCGATGTTTGCTGTGTAAACTTTTAGTGCTAATATTAAGCACCGGTTTATCATTCTACTTCAGACGGCTTTGTGAAGTTGTCCGGTGAGAGAGAGTGACTTTGTATGACACACTGTTATCTATAAAATACAAAACAATGTCACATGGATTGAAACAGTCATGGCTCCATCTTAAAGCTGAATCACTTTATTGCTCCCGGTCTTCTGGTGAATCGTCCAGCTCTTTTAGTTAAATACGTTACTTATTTTATGTAAATGAGTCAACTCTTTTAAGGGAATGGGTCAGTTCTTTTAGGTAAATCAGTCTTCTAGGTGAACGAGTCATCTCTTACAGGTACACAAATCAGCACTTTCTGGTAAATGAGTCAGTTCTTATCAATGAATGTTTTGATGAATGTTTACCAAGGTAATGAGAATTGAATATGCATTTATTCTACTATATCATGCAATTGTTTATGTATCAAGCTGGTAGCTGTAAGCTTCCATTAAGTGTTAACTATATTAGTCTCGTAGCGTCAGTGGCAAATGTCAGACACCAAAATTTAAAAATATCTTTGCTGATCATCTACATTTTGAGATCTGTCTCAGACACTGAACAACTCTACAAAGCCACTTGAAGCACAGTGCTACTCTAGTGGTTAACATTACCCTGCTTGCAACAGAATTCTGAAGAATTCTAAAGAATCAGATTTTAATCAGCAAAAATAGCTTGACTGACATTTGGTTTAAGAAAGAATTGTTTAGGCATACATCAGTTATTTCTGTCAAAGAGTTTCCTCTAGTGTTTTGAGTCAGTTTCATGTTTGCTCTGACAGATGTGACCAGCCAGTAAACTGCATATGGGGCAGTTACGGAGACTGGTCGGAGTGTGACGGCTGCACCAAAACACAGGTACACAGAATCAAGTGAATATGGCTAAAAAAAGAGCATCAAACCAATAAAAAAAAAAAAGTTTACTCTTTTTTTATTTTATTTTTTTGTCTTCTCTTAGGTTAGAACTCGCTCTACACAAGTTTTCCCTCAGTTCGGTGGGAATGTTTGCACAGGGGATGCCGTACAAAGACGAGCTTGCGTACCTAATAAAAGCTGTCCCCTGGAAGCTGGATGTGGAGATCGTTTCCGCTGCACTTCGGGTACTAAGTCTTGTAAAATGAGTGAAATGTCTGGCCAAAACAAAATAAGATACGAAGTGTTATCTAAATAAGACAAGAAGTAATAAGAAGAGTCAAAATGAAAATCTATTATTATTAACATCACTCTCTGGTATAATTCCCACTATAAACATTAGGAGCCAGATCCTAAGGGGTGGAATCATACCAAACTTTGCTAAACAACTGTGAAATAAATTCTGACTGAAGAAAAATTAGTTTCTAGTATTAGGACAGTAGTCTTCCTAACATTCCAGCATTTTATTACATAGTGAGGAACATAGAAAAAACAGGTTGATATTTATTGTGTGATACATACTTTCTTTTATGTGTCAGCTACCTCATACCTCAGATCCAGTTGTGAAAATAAGACGTTCTTTAAAAACATTAGTGTGTGTGTGTGTGTAGGTCAGTGTATCAGCTCCACTCTTGTGTGTAACGGTGATCATGACTGCCAGGAGGATGGTTTAGATGAGCAGCGCTGTACACAATCCAGCGCTCTCGTGTGTAACCTGCACAAAGCTCCACCCAATTCTGATCTCACTGGAAAAGGGTAGGACACACTGCTTATTAAAGGAATACTTCAGGAATACTTACCTGATCTCTAGTGTATCTACAGTACATTCTATTAACGTAATAAGAATTCAGTATCTTTTCCTTTACTGAGAAAAAAACAGAATCCCCAAACTCCAAGGATATGACCTCAAAAACCGTCTACCTGAGTAAACTTGGAGGTGTTCTTGTTTATAATTCTTGCCGATATTAATCACATATGAGTGAAAGGTTGTGTTTGATAAGAATTTGTTTAAAGCCTAAAGCAAACTTATATTTCTACCATGTATTTGCTGCTGTCTTTCACAGGGTTGATGTGTTGACCGGAAAGCTGAAGGCTGGTGTTATTAACACGCTCAGCTTCGGTGGCCAGTGCAGGAAAGTGTTTAGTGGGGACCACAGAGACTTTTACAGACTCCCACAAAGTATTCTCAGATACAGCTTTCAGGTGAGCAAGCTTTGTGTGAAGAACATACTTCACTATGTATAAGGAGTGTGAATGAAGATAAATATTTGGAATGTGTACACTTCTAGGTCATCAGTGGGAGGTTTTTACTTTCATGTGGGTGAAGGGTCAGTTATGAACATAAGCATGTGGCAGGAATTCACTGATCATGCTCACATTTCAACATCTGAATGGTTTCCAGTGTTTCTAAAGGCATAGTTGTAGTGTTCATATTTAATCTTTAAAAAGCTGTCTGGTTTAGGCTACACCCACATTGGTTTAAATCCAAACACAGGAGCAAGAAACAGATGCAGATATTGTCACATTAGCTCCTTATAATTGAAACTTTTTAAACTATAACATAATTGTAAATATAAGCTGACATGTTATGTTACTTATGAGCTAGTAGAGTTCAGTAGATGTCAGAAAACATATCACTCACTATATTTTCACGCTTAAATTAAAATACCCTGCACCCTTTAAATTTCCTTAAGCTTAATGAAGCTTAATGAAAGCATTTTTAATACATTAATTACATTAGCCTGTATGACAACTGACATGCCTTCATTATGGCAACGTTTTAAATGTCTCATCCAGCAGGTGTCACCTTTCACAAGGACCATTTCTGTAAATTTTGACATGAAGTTTAGTCACCTGACAGATTTATTTTGCTGTTGTCATGACATTTGTTGGGTTGATATAATCTTAGAACAACAGGGCTACTATGTCAGGTATAATTTTTGTCAGGTTTGTTGTCCTGTAAAATGCTATGCTGCCTGTAGCAGTTGTAAAATCAGTAACCTTTGACTTAAATGAAGTGTTTATAAGCTTACATAAGACCTACCAAACTAATTTGGGGCACTTACTAATTTGTGATAAAATGATATCAGTATAGAGAAATGTTTACACTATAACTAGCCCACTTTTTAAAAAACACATTCATGTCTTAGAAGTTTGCTTCATTAAAATCTAATTTCCTCACATTTTTATCAGGTGGCTGTTGACAATGACTTTAGTGACGAGTTCTACAACAGCGCCTGGTCCTACATAGACCATATAGAGCAGCGCTATAACATCCAAGGAGGCCATGATCACAAAACCTTCCACAATGAACTGAAGAAGGACAAGGTAATGCAAACCTATTAAACGTACTCAGGATTTGGTTATTAAACTGACAATGATATGATATGATTTCTGTCTTTCTTTTCCTATAATTCAACTTTATCAATATGACTTGGGTCACTTTGTGAAATGTGTTGATTTTATTAATTAATGTAATGATTTAGAACATTTTCATCATGCCTGCCTGTAGAAATGAATAGCTGAAGCAAATCCCTGTGTGTTGTTAATTGTTCATTGTTTAGGTCTTGATATTTTTGTGATCATATCTTCTGTATTCATCTGGGTTATACAGGACTTTTTGTTTGTCCATCATAAACACACATCTGGTCTTTAATTTCACTGTGAACGTGTTGAGGGACAACACACACCAACACGTGTAGATGCTTCGTTGTCTTTACAACAAATTCACAACCAGGTCGAAAGCTGAACTTATCAATGTGAGAGGCTGTAGGAAACAGGCCTGAGCTTTAGTCAATAATTCTGATGCAAAATGAAGAAGAAAAAAATGCTAATTGTTTACAGCTCATATTCACTCTTAATAAAAGTTTCCATCAAGTACATTAAAGTGCTTTTTGTTTTGTCACTCTAGCAGAACAGCTAAAAGGTTTAGAACCCCTACTATAGGTGACAATACTACATTACACAAGAAATTTTTCATTTAAAGGTGCAGTTTGTATTAAAAAATGTTTGTAATGATTTCAGATGTGCCATTCAGGGTTCTGCTTATATTTTTCTGGGCCTCAAACTAGCTCTGCAGGTGAAATAGATCTGCTCAGACATGCACTTTAAGAAAGGAATTGCCGTTCATTTTTCAATTCATTTTCAGAGCTATATACAATAAGACAAAAAGTTCCATCTAGCACCATTAAGAATAGCCATTTAAAAACCATTGAGGAACCCTTGATCTACGGGGCTTCAAAAATCTCAAGGCTTCACAAAATGTTACTATGACATTCACATGCTTTCACTTTAGGCAGCTGTGAAACTATTCAGCTGGTCTCACTGTGGATCCACAACTTTAAAATAATCTAGATCTTCAAAAATACACTACTAAATGCTAATGATTTACAAAGACATACAATCTGTTGTTCTTCCCCCAGGTTTACCAGCTCTTGATTATCAAGAACGAGGTGGAAGTAGCTCAGTTCCAGAATAACATCCCAGAGTACCTCCCTCTCTCTGAGGAGTTTTGGAGAGCTCTGTCTTCTCTTCCCAACACATACGATCCAGCAGCTTACCGCTCAATCCTGCAACTCTATGGAACACATTACATGGCTGAGGGCTCTTTGGGTGGAGAGTATCAAGTCCTGCTGGAGTTTGACTCACAGTTTATGAGTGAAATGAGTATGTGTTATTTTACTGCTGTTCTCGATTTGAGGGGAGGGGGATGAAATGCCTCCAGTTCAACTCAAGCCCTTAAACTCTACAGAACTGGCTCACTCTCATAAGACACTTGTAATACATAAGTTATATAACTCCCTCAGTACTGTAATTATTGACTCAGGAGCTTTAACGTGTCTTATTAAAACTGATTTACTAATATGTGATTTATGGGCTAGATTCTGTAGAGAACCTATAGGAATTTATATCTCAACACTTTTTAATTCTCAAATCTGATTAGGCAAAATGTTTCTTTTCTTTTCTTTTCTTTTCTTTTCTTTCTGTTTTTTTTTTGTTGCTTTTCTTTTCTTTAATAACACTGTAATAGTTGGAAAATAAGTGCCAGAGAAGAGGAATAAAGCCCTTTCAAGCCTTTTCACCTGCTGTTATACGATAATAATCAGCTTTGGGGTGGTAACAGTAGCAGTAGTTTTATTCTTTATATGTCCCACTGATTCTAATGAAGTTAATATTTTTCCTGTTTTAACATGCAGGTCAAACAGATACTGACTTTCACAAGTGTGTCACACGTGTCAAGAGACGTCTGTTTCGAAAGAAGAGAACGACCAAGTGTGAGAAATTGGTCCAGTCACTTAGGAGCTACAATGGTTACTTTATTTCTTTTCATACAGTACTGTACATTCCACAAGCTCACAAAGAAATGTGCAGCTTATTTTAACCTATAAATGTTGTTTCACAGAGCAAAGCAGCCAGACCATGCCAGTGAAGACCAACATAATTGGAGGTCATGGTGCGTATGTGGCTGGTTTAAGCCAGCTGGATCTGGAGAACCCTGAGCGAAACCTTGACATGTACACCAAATGGGCCGGCTCAGTCAAGGACTTCCCTCAGGTCATCAAATCGAAGGTATGTCTAAACACATCAGCAAATTAATTTCCTAACATACAATTAAAGAATAAAATTTTTTTATTTCTAATTTCGGTAATACTTTACCATACTGTTCTTCACCTTGTAGGTAACTATGCAGGAATTTAGCAGGAACAAATAAGTAGTTATCTGTTCCTATCAATAATCAGTAGTTAATCACTCTTCTTCTTCTTCTTCTTCTTCTTCTTGCGGCTTTTCCCTTCAGGGGTCACCACAGCGAATCATCTCTGTCCACCTATCCCTATCTTCTGCATCCTCAACACTTGTATCAGTAGTTAATCACTGGTTATTATAAAAGAGCTGTAGTTAACTAGTAGTTCTGCAGGAGAAATGTAACTCTCAGTAATGACTGCTTAATATTCAATCAATTAATGCTTGGCTAATAGTGAACTCCTACTAACATATTTAATTAACGAGCAATAAACTTGTAGTTCTTAGTATTTTATATGAATAATCTACTCATTCATTTCTGCATAGTTACCTGGGTTGAACAGTATCGTGAAGTGGTCTTCTTTCTTTCTTTCTTTCTTTCTTTCTTTCTTTCTTTCTTTCTTTCTTTCTTTCTTTCTTTCTTTCTTTCTTTCTTTACGTTTTTTAACAAAAGAAAGGAAATTGTTCCCGTACTTGTACAATCGATCAACATTTGGTTTAAATTCAAATATTAAAAGCAAAACACTGTAATACAATGAACCTCTTTGCTATCAGAAAAATGAAGAATGTGCAGTGGGCTACAGGGAGGCAAAAAAATGTACACCTGAGAGAAAGAAAAAGCTGTTCAGAGGATATGAAAGAGGTTGTAGGCAGTCCTAAAGGCATAGTGAAGGAAACTGCAAGCTTCTGAAAGTTTTTAATGAATAATATCTGTGAATACTATCATATCAATTGGCTTGAACTATAATAATATAATTTTTTCTCTTCTTTATTTTATATGTAAGTATATCATTTGCCTATAGCCAATATTTTGTTTTGAGAGGCCTAGACAATCGCAACACAATACATTTATAGATTTTTGTCATAATATCCTCAGCTGAGGCCAATCTATGAGCTGGTGAAGGAGGTATCATGTGCACAGCTGAAGAAGCTACACCTGAAGAGGGCGCTGGAGGCCTACCTTGAGGAACAGAGCCCGTGCCATTGCAGGCCATGCCACAACAACGGCAGGCCTGTGCTGAGTGATGGAGTGTGTACCTGTGTGTGCAAACCCGACACCAGCGGCACATCCTGCCAGAGCGGTCACGTCCTTGGAGAACAGCCAGGTACAGCTGAGTATATTACACATAATCAGATATTTTTCCACAGTCTTGAGTTCTTGAATTTCACTGGTCGTTAATTCATAACTGCAACTCATTCACAAGGACATTACATAACATTGTTTAAATGTTAGATAAATCCTCTACAGGGAGATGTTTATTTAAGATTAATGGTAGTCTCAAGAAAAACAAATTTAAATTTGTATTTATAAAATTATAATTAATATATAAGAATCACGATATGTTGTTTTGTTCTTTAACAATAAAAAAAAATGTAATTGGTGCAAAATTGCTTACTATAGGAGTTATACATTATAGGAGAGAAACACTCAACTTCAGTTTCATCACACTATACTGTCATTGATTATTTTCTCTGAACATCCACAGGAGTGGTTCACGGTGGTTGGAATTGCTGGTCAGCATGGGGAACTTGTTCTCGAGGTCAGAAATCAAGGACTCGCACATGTAATAATCCTGTACCGAAAAATGGGGGCAAGCATTGTGTAGGCCCTTCCATCGAGCACAAATCCTGTGAGGACCCGGACCTTGAACACTTAAGGTGTGATACTGAAAAACATTTCATTGTAAAACACATCATATTGCATCATCTTCAGCCTAATTACCGTAATTGACATTTTAGATTTCTGGAGCCACATTGTTTTGATCCATCCCTGACCCCGGTAAAGTCGTGCAAGCTTCCACCTCCTCTGCGAAATGGGTTTGTTTTGGTGAGGTTCTCCCACTATCATGAAGCAACACAACATTTCTATAAACAAACTGGAGGGCTGGCTCACCCCTTACTCATCTACTCCCTCACTATTTAGAGCCCTAAAGATGTTTATGCAGTTGGCAGTAAGATTGAATATGCCTGCATTGATGGATATTATCTTGCTGGGGATCCTGTTGCTGAATGTACGGAGAGCTTGAGCTGGAGGAGAGGACAAACAGCGTGCAAGAGTAAGTCAGAGTCTAGTTCCTCTCAAGGTTTCTTCCTCACTCCGTCTCAGGAAGGTTTTCCTAGACACAGTTGCCTCAGTCTTGCTCAGAGCTCAATATTAATGCAATTTTAAACTTCGAGACAATGTCTATGGTTAACAAATAAATTTATATATAAAAAAAAATTGATTTGATTTGAATTGGAAAGTTTTCAGGACATATGGCTTTGTGAGTTTTAGGTAATGTGACAAGCTGAATCTGTGGTCTTGTTAACTTAAAAAGAAAGAAAAAGGAGAGTCTGGGGAAAGAAATACTATATAAGACTATATAAAGATTCAACATCAGTGAATAAAATGTAATTGTTGACAAACATAATGTTATTGGAAAATATCAGTATTTGGTTTGTAACAGTAACTCCACGTCATCACACCACCCCATCATTTTTTATTTTCTCGGTTTCTATCATCAACATTATGCTTAGATTTGTTTCCTGTATTAATAATAAACATAAAAGGTCTTAGCTTAAGATATACAGAACTGTGCAAAAGTTTTAGGTAGGTATGAAAAAATGCTGTAAAGTGCTTTCAAAAATAGAAGTGTCCCACTGGTTTCTGTCAGTTCTTTGCTGAAGGCACTGCTGGACATCTTCTGATGTTGAAGGGACGTAAGCATGATGTGTCTTTTATCTGCTTTGTCTTTTATCTAAGTTTCCTTAGCATACCATTTCATTGTGCTTCTTCAGAACAGCTTGAACAGCACATCTTGAAACTCTAGTCTGCTTTCAAATCTTTGCCTGGGAGAGACCTTGCTGATGCAGTCGAACTACTACTGTGACATGAAACTGTCTTCCACAACCTCACCTTATTAGCAGAGCTTGGCTGTTCCACACCTGCCTAAAACTTTTGCATAGTACTATATTTCAGCTCTATTCAAAATCTTAAAAACTTCCATTTAACCGTTGTGCTCTATACCAGGAACTTCATGTGATGCTCCACCGCTCCTGAATCATGTCATCGCCTCACCCTCGAAGCAGACGTATTCGATAGGAGAGGCAGTGTCCTTGTCATGTCCCAGTGGCATGCAGCTCGAGGGACAGCAGGAGATAATCTGCCGTGCAAGTCTCAGCTGGTCTCCAGTACCCAGCAATATTAAATGCAACCCAGGTACAAACTTTAAGCTGGTTTCCTGCACTGGCTAAACCAGTGAAAGCGTATTTTAATCCAGTTTTGAAACTGTACAGAAGCACTGAATCTGAATCAGAAGCCAGAAGTTCATTATTTTTTTTTATCACAAATTGTGATTCAGGGCTTCCATTAAAAGCAGCATACAGAAAAAGATTCATTATTACTATATACTAGATAATGTGCTGTTATGTATTAAGTTGAAATAATGAAAAACATAATGTAATAATTAATCAAACTGCTTTCTCACTATTTTGACTTAATAAGTAACACCAAAGGCATTTTTTTAGATTTATATGGCATACTATATTGTATCAGATTAACAAGATATTAAGTTCAAATAATAAAATATCTTGAGATAATAAGATATTAGTTCAACTAACAACATGCTGTCTTGAAATAATGATTTATCAAGTTAATGCAATGACATACTGTCTTTGGATTGCATGATATTAAGTCAAAATAATGATATAATATCTTGAAATAATGGGTTATATTTTTTCACAAATTGCTGCAAAACATAAAAAAGGATTTAGTCTAGAATATTTGCAAGTTTATCTGCTTAGCCAATAGATCGCAAATCACCTGTAGCTATGTTTCTTAGTGTTGAATTTCTAGTGTTGACTACAGTATGCCGAACCTAACGAAGACTCACTGGTCACTAAACTCACTAGGACTAGTTTATGGCAAGTTAGCAACAAAAGCTGTTTGAAAATGTTCTTAGGTTGCCAGTTTTAACTATATCTTCTGATATTCCAGCACATACAGACACATATTGAGACACACAGTGTTTTACATTTCTTGGTTGGTGCAACAATTTGGCCTGTCATCCTAAAAAAATGGCATTGCAAAAGCCAAGAAAGTCCCGTGCTCCATGTTCCCTTCACTTTTGGCCAAGCTTAGAGCACAGCTGCTTTTTAAATGGAACAGCCATTTTTATCCACATTTTTGGCAGGAGTGTGCAGGAGTGTAATGGTTGGAGTTGTGCAATAATAACACCCTCTCATTTTCCTCCACTGAAATGGATTGTGTGTTTTTAGTGGTCCAGTTAGAGTCGTCCCTGAGCTGCAAGCCATGGGAGAAACCTGGACAGGCCCAGTGTGTGTGCAAGATACCGTATGAATGCGGGTAAGCTGGTCTGAGGGCTCGGTTCCTGTATCATGTCATATACAGAAGTATGCAAAAGTCTTAGCCACCCTATGTTTTACATGCACATTTTGACTTAGATGTTTATTTGAAAATTGGATCAAAATTCCAGAATACAGTAATTACATTGTATGTAGATATAATACCATGTGCAATATCATACTATCATACCATGTGCTATACCATATCACGTGCAATATCATATTATGGG
This sequence comes from Hemibagrus wyckioides, assembly GCF_019097595.1. NCBI lineage: Eukaryota > Metazoa > Chordata > Actinopteri > Siluriformes > Bagridae > Hemibagrus > Hemibagrus wyckioides. The sequence goes on from NC_080727.1 coordinate 12,991,208, forward strand.
CAATATGTTCTTAGTTCTCTAGCACCTTTTTTGTACTTTTAATACATTTTGTATATAGAATATTTCCTTTATTTTTCATTTATATTTCATTTATATTTATTTTTCTTGTAATCTGAAGCAGTCTCTGGCAAAAGAATTTCTTTCAGGATCACTATCTTATCTTATCTTATCTTATCTTATCTTATCTTATCTTATCTTATCTTATCTTATCTTATCTTATCTTATCTTATTTGATGTCTTTTGAATTACTGAATGAGTAAAATAGAGTTATTTTGAAGAAAATAGAGTTATTTTGAAGCTCAGTCAACTTTACTTGTTGGTGGTCTTTGATATACTTGTTGTATATCAAAGAATACATACAGTATGGTGTATGTAAAGAAACATATAGTATGATGAAACTATACACTTCCAAAAAATAAAACATAAAGAGGTTGTCAGAGTTTACCTGCACAAAGAGAAGCAGGTCCTCAATAAGGACCTTTATCCATTGCATGTATATTATATTTTGTTGTTATTAAATATGTGCATTTTTTGTAGACATATTTTACATATTTTTGCACAGAAAAGCCCGTTATTTCCTCCTGTCTCATTCCACAGGTCTTCTCTGCAAGTGTGTGCCTCTGTGCGTCCCGGCCTGGTGAAACAAATGGGCGTGTGTCAGCTCGGTGCCCTGCAGTGTCTGGGCCGGACACTCTCTCTCCTCCAGGACACTGCCTGTAATTGGCCAGAGACCAAATTCACATCCTGTCAAGACTGCAAGCCATGGGAGGAGTGCACTGGTATGACTTCCTGATTATTATTTTAAGAATCAAACACTGTGGGTGGTTTAGAGGCTGGCACTATGCTGTACTACTGATACTATCCTGATGCTGAAATTGATTATTTTTACTATAACAACACATTCTGAACAATGTTGTTCCTCTTATGCCTCAATAATTTGGCAATATGTATAATTCTTTATTTATTAAAGAACGAAACACACATGACACATTTATTCCTGTTAGCACTGGGACACCAGTTATTCCCTCACCAGTCTTTTTCTCTTTCTCAAATTTAAAAAGACAAATTTTAGTAGTAGTAGTACTCATATTAGTAAGAAACCTGTCCTAGTAGATTTTTTTTACTAGTGTTGGAAAACTTAAAACTACAGCTTTACCGCTGAATGCTACAAAGCCCTGACACCGGAGACTCCTTCCTTAAATATCTCCACACAGGTTTTTCATCTGTTTAAGTGAAGTGTTAATATAAGCTGTGACATGCAGCTGCTTTCTGACCGATCAGAGTTGAAAATTC